>NW_027105041.1:169699-201189 GCF_000696795.3 Halyomorpha halys
CAGATTAAATGCATTTTCAAAACAAAATCTTCGTCGGTTTGACCGCAGAATGGACTTGTACCGGCTAAAAGATCTTTCAACATCTACTGATGTTATAGGGGTATACTTAAATGAAGTATAAACTATTTCCATTGCATCTAGTTCGGTATTCTGCATCACCTGGACGGCTGTGTCGTCATTAGTTATAATAAGGGATAAGACCCTTGCTCTTTTTAATTGATTCTGAGAAATTCTCGATGTAATTCTGTGTGAAAATTTATTATTGCCACTGCTTTTAATTTGTGTTTAAAGATGAAGATATAGAATTTTTACGCACTATTTATCATAAATGATAAATTTCACTTTTAAGTTTCTTGCGTTCTCTTGAATTTTGCGTTGTTGATGCGAAAAATGTATTTAAAATTGAACAAATAATTTAAGGAAATATGTGATTCAGGACAAAATATGTTAAAAATAACAAATATTTCAGAAAATATGCGATTCACAACAAAATATGTAAAAAACGCCTATTTAAAAATTAATAATAATTAAAAATATTTGTAATAAAAATGGCTTCTTTTGACCAGAAATGTCTTGAAACATCTTTAGTTAGTAAGGAATCGCAGATATCATGGTCAGGTAAAAATATGTGAAAACATAAAAATCCTATCCCTAGTTATCACATAAAAATTAATTAATTACAATTTTATTTCATTATTCAAGGTATTATTTATGGACTTTACCCTTCAGTAAATATCATTGGTAGATAGATTGTATAACAATTTAAAACAAATATCTATGCATTGTTAGAGTCATTCTTCAGCTTTGAATAATGATGGCATAAATAAGTTTGTAGAAAAAAAAAGTCATCATCCAATTCAATTATGTTTCAGTAAAGGTTTGGTGAGTTTAATTGAGAAAGATGTGATAATAGTCTGAAAGAATTGAATAGGTTTTCCAAAAACCCTTAAAGTCAAACAATAAAAATTATATAGAAATCATTACATAAGTTATAGAAGATATATCTTCTTTTATGATAATATAGCATTGGGTGAAGAGAAAGAAATGTTTTGGACATTTGAAGACCTATAACTATCTTTAAACTAACGTTCACTACAAAAGAAATATTTTACGGAAAACATTGACTTAAGTGGTTTTAAAATGACAGATTTATTTCTAGTTATACCTACTTTGGGTAGTATTATCCGAAGCATTGCCCAATCGGTTTTCTATTGCCGAGTCCTTTATAGCCGTAATTTCCCACACCCACTCTTTAAAAATCATTATCGTTTTCACAGATCAATAAAATCAACAGTTTCAAGCACAATTAACAATTCTTTCGTCATATATATAATAATTTTAAAAGAAATATTTTAGAGAATAATTCATATTGTTTCTGTATTTCAGTAAATTATCATTTAGAAATACAAAAATTAATTGATACTTATAAGAATAATAAAAATAGAAAAGAAATATTGAATCTTCAAATGAAAAAAACAAAGCAAAGTATTATTTTTATTTATTTATTTTTTATTATACATCATCCTGTGGTTTTGTTTTGCGATCAAGAGTGTGGTCAAGAGACTATCAAAACACTGGCTAAATCAAGATACAGTTCGTAATTTCAAGTATGTTCTAAACGTGTTAAAATGGTGCAATTTTGTTTCTTAGATCGTGATTTTTCATAGAACAAATAATTTTATATAATAAAAACAGTTTGATTAAGGAAGATTAACAATTTTATTTTCGTTGAAAGCTTGTATAATTTCTATACTTCCCCTTACTTTGTATTCCACAAATAGGTTAGTGAAAGTAAAATTACCCAAATAACAAAGGAAAGTCGTATAAAACCCATTTTCTTGTACGCCTCTTAATTAAGACTGTCTTAAGTCCTGTAGTTTTTGCTACTGTTTAATTAATATTTATGCGATTCCTGGCTATCAAGAAATAATCTGATTTTTTCTCCTCTTTCACACTCTACAGAAAACCACTTCGGAAGAATTGAAGGGACAAGCTTCGAAATGTCCCAGCAAGGTCGCCAACACTTCGCATCTCTTCGCCACCTACGCCCTCCCCAACCTTAGTCAAAAGCGTCTCTATATATATGCTTAAAACATTGCTCACCCTGCTTACTATATTACATAATAGCTTCTTGCTAAGTAATGATGCAATCTAATTTCATTCTTCTTTGGATGAATACAGTGATGATCAGTTATTAAATTTTGTTCCAACGTATCAAGAATTTTTTTTTTATTTAATGTGATTTACAACTGTACAAGTAATAAATACAATAAGTTAATATGTGGTTTGGTAATTTACACTTGAAAGTCTTGGGAATAGAACCACCCATTGGTGGTACTTCAAGCATTAATTTAAATAAGGTCCCGTGGCCATCTTCTTTTTAGACGCCTCGGAGGGTTATCAGGGATTGTTAAGTATGAAATATTAAGAATTAATGGGTTAGGATGGGTAAGGAGTTTGGAATGAAAAGACGCATATCTGTTTTGGGCCAAATCTGCAACGAATGGGATGTTAAGGTCTTTGTGGATGAGTTTATTTGTAACGTAATAAGGAGCATCAAGGATTTTATGTAGGATTTTGGATTGGATGCGGGAGGAATTTGATGCCTTGGTAGAACCCCAGAGCTCAATTCCATTTGTCCAAATTGGTCTGATTCTTTTCCAAATTGGTCTAAATTAACGTAGTGTATACTAATTTGTAGTGAATGGGAAGTTTAGAGCGTTTGTCAAGAAGGTGTTGTAGCAATCGGAATCTACGAGCAGTTTCTTGTCGTTTCCGTCTTGTGTGTGGGTTCCAAGTAAGTCTCTTGTCAAGATGGAGTCCTAAGTATCGAATCTGTTCAACAGGCGTTAGTGGAGTATTTTGAAAGGATACTGTAGGACAGGAGGGTAGATGTTTATGATGGAGAGTAAAGGTGATCAGATGGGATTTGTCAGGATTTATTTTGATTCTCCAGTTTTGACACCATTCTTCAATAGATGTTATGTGTGTCTGTAGTGTTTGTGATGCATTAGTTGGGTCGTTGTTTACAGACAGTATACTTGTGTCATCAGCGTATGTGGTAGGACTGTGTTAGGGTGGGTTGGGATGTCAGCTGTATAAAGAATTCGACCTAAGATACTACCTTGAGGAACACCGGCGGACTGAGAAAAGAGTACTTAGTAATCCCAATTCATTTTTAAAATTGAATTTGGTTACTTTGCTCCATTACAGCAACATTGCTCCACTGACGTCATTTAGTGTTGCTGAATGCTGCCCACTAGTGATAATTGAAGGAGCGAAAGGACTGGAAGGGTAACAAAAGAATTATTCCATCTGTTTAATGGTTGAGTTAAAAAATAATCGTAGGTTTTCTAGTATTTCTGTTTATCTTTTATTCTTTGTTAATAAAATTTCCTCTAACATTCATTGCTTCTTCTTGAAGTAGAAAAGTAAGTTTGATCACAATGTTGTTTAAGTCTTCTCTGTTATTAAGAAACGAATATCAGTTTTAATTATTTCTTCGTAGAAATTTTCGGAAATGTGGCTGTGGATGAAGTTGCATCCGAAATTGGAGATACTTTGTACCCGTAAGCATATTATCATTTATGGTCTTAAGTCAGCCGATTATTTCTTATAGTTTGATTGTTTTCAGCTCTTAACATCCTCCCTTTACAGTAGTAATTTAAAATAAAAAAAAAAAAATTCAAGTCAATTTAAAAAGTTTACATAATTTGTATTTCTTTTGGTATATATTCATATTTAATGTACAATTCTGTTTGGTATTATTATTTTACTCTATTTTTAATTTAAGAGAAAATGTGTTTTAAGATTAAAAAAGATAATTGATCTTTTTCATTGAACTTTCAAACATAAAAATTTTATTGGAAGATTAATAGTTTACCGTGTGTGATAGATAATAAGAAGATAGACCGAGTCGCAGTCAATAAAGGTACAGAATATTAAAAAATTCTACCTTGTTATCTGCCACTCGGATTGTCTTCCTAAAATCAAAAACATTTTATTTTTTTATTTGTTTTACTAATATTTGTTTATAGTGGTTCTTTTCTTCGAAGATGACAGCCTTTAATTCATATCCGTTATTGATCCCCAATTGTTGATAATAAATTTTGGGATTACTCTGTGTTAATATTTATGTATTTAATATTTTATATATATAAAGGTTATGCAAGGTCTCACTACGAACCTATAAACTTTACTCTACTTTTTGATGAAATAGATATTACAATCTGCCATACTATTGTGGGCAATAGGTAATAGTGATGAAAGATCACATTCATACTAAAATAAAATAAAATAAGAATGAAAATAAATAAATGAAAGGAATATAAAAAAAAGTACAAAAAAATAAATAAAATCTCTCTTAAAATATATACAAACGGAACGATAAAGAAAATGAACATAATCAAACTATGTGTTTGAAAAAATAAATAAATGAAATAAAATAATAATAAAAATAATATAATCTCTAGTCACATTAACACTCTTATGTACAATATTTACACAGTCGACATGAGGATCCCTGAGCCCAGTCTATCCCCCACGTGTCTGGAGTAGAGCAGAGCTCAAAAAATCCCAGCACATCCCTCTCGCCGCATCATTGGTAGTGAGCCAGTGGAGGCTGAGCAAGTGTGCTAAAGCCGTAAAACACTCAACTTGAGAGGAGAATCAGTCATTGCCATAACTCCAATTGTCCATTTTTATTTTACAATAAGTCTCTTGGCCACTGCCGTTTCAACCTTCTAAATGGGCTGTAGGGATGGGTGGAACTAGATAAGGTTTGAACCGAAGGATTAGAATGGTTGGAAAGGTTTTTATGGAATTTTGAGAATTTGTTTGGTATGAGGTCAAGGACAAAAGGGATACGAAGGTCATGGTGTAGAAATATATAACTAGCAACACAGTATGAATTGGCAGCTTTTTCTTTTATTTGTATTCGAAGGAAGCTGGAGTATAAAGTTCAGACTTTTCATGAATACAGTGAATCATAAAAATATACTGATAATCCAGAATATAGAAACAAAGTCCATAATCTGGTCCAAAGTAATACACTTTGATGGTAATATTATTCACCTAACAATATAAATTACATTATTCAATGCTTGGGGCCGAATTTACCGAACTAGAGGAACATGATAAAAAAAGGTTATAGTAACAAAGATGATTTTTAAAAAATTCGCGGCATTGATATTTATATAAATTAAAATTGCCATCATAACGATTATTTCCATGAGTAAAATCTACGATCTACCCTCCCGATGTTATGAAGAATGGACAAGGGGCAACAACTCATGGATCTACGGTCTATCTAAAATTTAGACCTACCTTGTCAGTGCCTTTCGTGGTAATTATAAATAAAGTATGAACCTTTGTCCTACATGTTGCTATATCACAATTTTCTCTGCTGCATAAATCAATTATAATCTGTTGTTCAGCGTTAAGATATCTACAACGTAACTCAATGTTATACTGCGCCAATACGATGACAATTCCATTGTTGCATGCTTGAATTACAATTGCTGCCATTCAACCCTTCAACAATGATATGCAACAAAGGGTCTTATTTAGGACGGCATTCATGTTAGCATTTCGGTTATTTGATGTTAGATTTAAAAATGTTATTGCACTTTCCTGTTAATTTATAACGCATTTTTGATAGTTTCAATTTAAAATGTTTGTATGAAAGACCGTGGTATAATTGATCAGTAGGTTCTGCTCAATCATACTTCTTGATCGCTTTATCTTTATTTACTTTTCAATACTCTTGAATTTGTTGTACACATTCTAATAGCCCTGCGATAATTATAATGTGAACCGCTACAATAAAGGATCAGTGTTTATAATTTACTTATAATTATATTTTGTACATACTTTTGAAGTAATATTTTACTAACCATAAAATTAAAGTTACAAGGATAAATATGCTATAAATAAATACTCATAAAAGTGGAGAAGAAAAGATTACTATAAAACTAAAGAAAACATCATTTCAATCGAAAAGAAAAAGTAAAGAATAATAAATATAAGAAAATAAAAAGATAGAGAAGAATATCGTAATAATAAGACCGGACTTGCATTCAGTAAGAAATTGAAAAACGCGCAGTAAAAAAATCAAAATGTATAAAATCATACAGTAAAAAAAAGTATTAAATTGTGTATAAAATACTTAAATATTATTACATATTATAAGGATTCATTTGCATATTGACTCAGTTCATTTTGAAATTATTGGTATTACATTGTATCCAAATACAAATTTTACTAATAATAATACTTCTGACCTGGAAATTACTATTTTATCGATACCTTGGCCACCTCGGACCAATATTAAAGACTTTATCCAAGAGTTGAATAAATTACTCAACATAATACACAATATTAGTAACCTTATAATTGTCGGTGATGTTAATATTGACACAAAATGTGTAGTGACTCTAATGTAACAAATTACGTTAATATTATGTGTAGAACCATACGTAAACATTTTGACACAATCATGGATAGACCACTTATATTATAGATTTATCGCGCTTCCCAAAAATAACGTGCATAATAAAACAAAAAATACCCAAAAATGATAGCAAAAATAGATAAGGAAATTGATACCTCGGGCAAAACTATTACAAAAATTCAAAATTGGAAAGTCGATCAAATTAAGAAATTTTATTGGCTAAAGATAATGATCAACATTTAAGACAGAGATCCAAATTTCCAATTAAAAAAAAAAAAATATTTATAACCAATCATTAAAAGTTTCAATAGTAATCAATCCAAACGATTATAAAAGAAATGTTTCAAACAAACCATGGTTAGATTCATGTTTAAAAGATTTAATGAAAGATAGAGGCTTATTTTTTTTTTCAAAAAATACAAATCTAATCCGAGTAATCCTCACTACCGGAATAAATATAAATTCTTAAGAAATATAATTACAAAAACAATAAGAAAGAAAAACAAGAATATTTCGCTCAACTTATCTAAGATAATAATAGTACAAAAAAAAAAATAACATGGGATGATGTTAATAAATTGCTCAACAAAAATAAAAATTCGCTGGACTCTATAACCATGATTCCAACTGGAGAACTAATAAATAACCAAAAATCAACCACAAAAAAAACTCCACATTATTTATTTACTATATTACAATCTGTATTACCAATGTATGTGTGTGCTTAGTAATAGATATTATTGGATTTTGTTTATTTTTTTTTTAATAATTATCATTATTATTATTTTTTGTATCATTTTAGACCAATTCATATTTCACTTATCTACCTTAAAATTTGTATAGCCTCCACAAGGCCCTAATAGTCTAAACTGTAATATGTACATTTTACTAATGTCTATCATTTTTATGTATTATTTTGGCACCGGCCGATAGATTATAGATCTGGTCGGGCCATATTCGATGTCATTTTTTAAATGAATAAAATAAATTTTTAAAAATATTAATAAATGAAACTCTTATCGACCGACCTTGTTTGAACCAAAGTAAACTTGCTAAATGATCTCTACTAAAATGTAAGACTTAAAACTGAAATTAGAAATTGATTGCCACTATCTAAGGCAGAGAAAATAATTAAGGTGGTTGAGTAGGAGGCTAAGTTAAAAACAATAACAATGGACATTTTTAAGAGTATGAAATTTATTCTGCCGGGATTTTTTGGGAAGACTGCTCACTAATACTGTTCCAAACGTATTCGTCTCATGTATTTAACTTTTCTGATTCGACTTTTCACGTGTTAAACAATATTTGGCCTTTCCTCCTATTTTTCTATTTTTAACTATAAATTTAATAAGGAGAGAAATAAAATAAATTGAAATTAAAATAAATAAATATTGTCATACATATCTAGGTATATATTATGGAAAATTTGTTCCAATCATTTAATTTTATGCTGTTAAATTAAAAATCCTGTTACATAATTACATTTATATATTTTGCTGAGTTGGCCAAACAGATATCAAACCTTCCATATTAAACTCCAAGAAAACCAAGTCCACTTGTATCCAACCGTGCTTCCTCTTTTATACCTGATAATCGTCCTAGGCGTCTGAAAAGAAGTTGGCCTCGAAACCTCTACTTTAGAAATTTTATTGGTGTTCTAGCAATAGGTAGCTTCTCCACAAGATTTATCGTCATTGTAACATAATGTTTACATTTACTGGTTGTATATTTATGTTATACAGTTGTAAATTTCAATAAATAATACAATATGGTGTTTATAGACTATTTAATATGGACTTCATCACAATATTGCATGATTATGCGATCATTTTTTCTAGGATTCATTCTTATATAATATACAATTTAAAAATTATGACAGCTCTCTAATTTCCCCGCACAGATTGTGACTTAATTTGAAAGATACTTGACTACCGGCGGGACTGGTCTTACAAGGACTGCTCCAACGGTTTGGGATCCTTGACCTTAAAGATAATTTCAATTCAATTTTGAGAGCAGGTATAGGAAATTCTTTCCGATCATTTTAGTAAATATTTAACTTGTTTTATTGTATAATTCTAGTTATAAACAATTTGTTTTCACAGTTTCATGACTATATTGGCTTGAAATTTCAAAATTATGTAGATAAAATAATTATCATAAATACATATTTTTCATGTGAATTTGCTACGACTGCTACGATGCAATAGCATAGTGTATAGCATTGCAAAACATAGTGCATTATTGTTAGCTAAGTAGTGCATTAGGACTATTGTAACATGCCGAGTGTTTTCCCAGCTATCGGTATATCCTAGGAAATACTTTTAGTAATCAAGAATTACATTTTTTTTTCATTTGCATGATGAGTTAAATTTTAATAAAACCTATTTTTTATTTCTTCATTATCAAATAAATTGTTATCCTCTTTACTATGCAAATAAGAAATATTATACATTATTTGGAATCGTTTTTCAATTAAACCTCTCTGCATGAAAATGCAGTAAAATCACTCATCAGAATTATTCCAATTCAATTCATTTACTTTTTTTTAATAGATTAAAAAAAATAAGGAAGTTGGATTGAATGTAAAAAAAGCTAAGAGTAGTTTGATGTTTTTCTTCCCCACATTTCCCATAATCCCCAGGGTACCCTGTCACTATGTTTTCAAAACAATGCTATATCGTATAACATTAAATCATACCCATAGCGATATAAATATTATTATTAACCACATAACCACATGCGCTACCTTTCTGGGTATATTGAAGCCATACTTGGTTCACTCAACTGTTGTAATTTTTTGTTAGATTTGCTGGATATCCAGATTTCTTGTTTCTCTATCTCTCCTTTCATGCTTGGTTGGAGTAGACCTGTCCTCTTAAATCGTAGTCAATATTTTCTGTCATCCTTGCACTAATAGTACTTCAAGTGATAAAACCTTATGTCTTCATACTGTAGGTCAACCACCTTGTTCATTATCAACCTTCACCTCTTACTCATCATCAACAAAAGGCTTGAAATTTAGTATTTTTGATAAAACCCAATTAGATTTATTTTATAGTTTGAGGAAATTGGGAGATACAAATGTAAATATAGTTTAGTCCACATCGATAAAGTCTTTGAGCTATGACTGATTTATTTTCTTATTCTTTTTAAATTTTTATTATTATTATTATTTTTCCTTTTTTTTAATATAATATTTGAAAATAGATAACCACCTATCCTTAAAAATAACTTTTATGGAATACTTGTAAATAAATGAATACTCGAAGTGGTAAGAAGTTTTTCTTATCCTGGCTCTATTATCAATAAGGACCAGGATGAAGAAGAAGAAGTTAAAAGCAGAATTGTTGCTGTAAATTGAGCCTATTTCTCCATTGTAAGGCTAATTAAAATCAAACTTGTTAGCCGCACCACCAAGTTCACCCTGCATAAAACGTTGATAAGGCCAATCGTCACATACGGTGGAGAAACGTGGATCCTAAGCAATAAAAGCATTAACCTGCTAGACAGTTTTGAAACAGTAATTCAGAGGAGAATCTTAGGGCCCGTATGCAAGAATGGTAATTGGCGAAGAAGGAAAAATGGTAAACTGTTTGGGCTCAACAAGGAATATAACTTCTCCTCGTGCATAATGATACAGAGGGTTAAATTACTTTGCCATGGAATAAGGATGAGCGAGGAAAGAGTGGCTCATAAACTGTAGTTACGTTCCGGGTGGTGTACGGCAACGGGATAGGCCGATGGATTGATGCTGTGGGGCGGGATATGCGACAATTGAGGATCCCAGTTACCCTTACAGAAGATAGAGAAAGATGGTTGGCGGCCATTGAGTAGGCCACGGGCAGCTTCATGCGCCTGTTGTGCCAGTAAAAGGAGAAGAAGAAGAAATGAATACTCGTTCTCCATCACTTTCATTGCCGTCCTGCAGCACAGCGGCATTCGGACATATACCATATACCATAAAAAAACTTTTTACTTTTTCTCTAACCAAGTTTTTATATAGTTCATAATGCTCACTCAAGTAAGAACATTGGATTTACTCAGTGAAAAAAAAAGATATATATTAGAGAATGGATGACTACCTATCCTTGAATATAACTGTATTGGAATACTTGGAAATAAGTAAATAAACATTTCCCCCCATCACTTTCATTTATACCTCCCAGCAACAAAGTAGCATTTGGCCATATACTATATACCGTAAAAAAAAAAGTTTATATAGCACGCAATGCTCACTCAAGTAGGAAAATTGGAGTTGCTCTGCAAAAAAAAAAAAAAAAGTTGTTATTTCAAAAGAATGTAGAAAATTTATTTTCTGTTCTTACATTGACTCTTGTCGGGAAATGTTGCTATAAAATGGATAACTTGTGATTTGGGGGTAAAGTAGGTTAGAAACTGGATAGCTGAAGCTTTATCGTGATCCTAGTTAGATCCAAATTACCCCGAGTGTCTAATTCCTGAAAGAAACTGTAATTCCTTATATAGGTATTACAGAGTACATAACCCTTTTCGTTGATTGACGTTGTATATTATATAAAAGGAAGATTATCCGGGTACACTCAAAAGAACACAAATAGTAATAAAACTAGTAATTATGAGCCAACGTTTCGCCCCATTTTGCTGGGCTTTACCGGGGCTAAAAAAAATATAAACAACTAAAATAAAGTAACAGAACATATAACATGAAATAAAATTAAACTAAGGTGTGGTTAAATATGATTATGTGAAAATTTATATAAAAATGAACAAATTATGTAAAAGAAAATTAAGATGTATGGTGAAAAGTATAAATAAACAAGAATTACTAAAAGGTATTATTATATATTTAATGAAAAGATAAATAATAACAAATAAAAAAGAATTATATATATATTGCAGTTTATACTAAAGGACGGGAAATAAAGGAAAACTCTTTTCGGTTTGCAATAATTTAAAATATAGTATAGACTGTAATATATTAAAGGGGGAAATAAATTTTGTTCCAATTGCATATGCAATTAACTTTTGATGCTAATTACATTTTATTAATTTATATGATCCGGCTTGCCTGAATCCTTTGTTCCCACCATTTGTACCCGCATCTGTATCTTGTTAAAGCGTACTTCCTCTTCCTGTAATAACTGCAATTCTTCCCTTTTAAAATAAAGTTAAAAATATTTTTTAAATCGTGTAGTTGTGTCGTTATTGTTTATTGCGAATTAATTGTTTTTTGGCGTGAGTACGTCTATAAATTTGTTACCACGAATGTTAAATCAATACAGTTATTGTTATTGATCTATCGTTCTCCTGAAATCTCATTGTTTCCTGTACGCCATTTGTTTCCTACTTTTCAAATCATAACTTCCAATAACACTGGTCAACACGAATTTTGTATATGAATTCTAGATTCCAAATATGATTTCTTTTACGTAACAAATACGAGAAAAATCTGTTTCATCTGATAATTTAAGATTTGCTTTTGCAGACACTGGAACAATATTTCACATTTTAAGAAAAATCTGTGCCATTTTCTCAATTATTACTACATAATTCAGAAAATGTTGCAGATTTTGGTTTGGTGACCTATAAACTGGGACTGATTTCGTTGTAGTATTCATTAATTCATTATGCGCACACGACGCCATCGATTCTGCACACACAGTGTACACTCGACAAAGCCCTTAAAATACCCATGGGTAGAAGAAGGCAGCACACTTCAACTGACATCATTGTACCTAAGTATTCCTTATTTTCAATGGAGGGTACGAAAAAAAAAAAAAAGTAGTATTCATTCTACGGGAAAATAACAACGAATTTGATGTAAATTAGATTAGTATTCATTTGAGACAATGAGAGAATATTTAGACCCTATGATTTACCTTAGAAATGACGAATAACCAGAAATGTTTACAAGTGGAATTTGTGAGAACACTTGAAATAAACTTTAAATACAAAACTATTCAAGTTGTAATTATTTGATTATCATTAAAATCTAATAAAAATGGATGTGTAGAATACGAAGAAATAATCAAAATCTAATAAATATGATGCAATGAACTTAATAAATGTTGCGCGCATCACACAGTATTAACTTACTATCTTCCATTGAATTTAAATCTACAGTCGTTTCAAATTCGAATTTTTTATTATTCATAATGTCAATACTTCTTCTTACTATGCTTATAAGTACATGTCGGATTAAAAAAACTACCATTTTAAGTTTTCCTGTTCCAAAGGGTGTTGTGACTATAATTAAAAAGTTATGACTACTGTAATAACAACCATAGAAATACGAATACCTTCCACCTTTATTTAATTAACAATTTTTTTCATATTTTATATTATCACTCATAAAGAGTGATAGTTAATTATTTCAAATAAACCATATTAAAGATACTTTAGAGAAAGGTTTTTTTTTTTTATTTTTTTTTTTATGAATTTCGGCATTTAAGCCCTTTAAAAATTACCTAGCATTCCATCTATTTATTTCTTCATTGTAAGGTTTCAAAACGCATGAAAGTACAATTTCAGAGTAAACAGCGATAATGGTTACCTCAATTTAAGAGCAGGTTTTTCATCGGGTGTTAAATTCTACAGATTTCTGTTGTATGATTCTTTGATAGATGTCGACTTTGATTAACCCTTGAACGAAGTTTAACTATTCAACGGAAAGAACATTCGAAGAACTGCTTGTTATTTTTACGTTGGATGGATGGATGTTGTCAAATATAAAAGGTGGCAATTTTTTCATTGACACAGCTTATATACGTGTTCACCTAATGTATACAATTTTTGTAATTATGATTTGATTTTCACTGGGTCATAAGAGTTGTATAGTGGTAGTCTATCTCTGAGGAAACTTAGATCATGATGATAGATTCTTATGAGTAATTGAAACGATTTTTGATTTTTAGGTTTGTTTGATTCTCTGCACGGTTTGGATATATTCAATACGTTTCTTATCACAACTGTAGCCAGATATGAATTCGTCCGAAAATCCGATTTACTTTCCCAGTAATCCATTTAATTAAAAATTTCAGAGTTCGATGCGCCGCAGATGTATAGAAAATTAACAATACTTTCAAAAGATAGACCACATACATCTGTTATAACTAAGTGAAAAACTAAAACCTTCTGGGGAGTGAACAACTGGCCATTTTTGAGGAAAAAGTAATTGTAAGTACAATTACTACTAATTTCGAATTATTGTAATATATTTTTGCGAAAAATGAAATTTTCGATTTGTAATTCCAACTACTAAATCCTGTATATCATAGTTACTGGCAGAACAGACGCATGTTTCTTATGACCACCTTACCGATCTTATTACTATTTTATTACTCAATATATTGTTATAAATTTCATAATAATATAATTCAACTGGTACTGATTGATAAAACTCAAGAATGTCATTTTTTTAAAAATATTTTTCAATCACATTGTCAAATTATACATATTATCTACTTGTTTACATGATATGTGATTGTTTTTATAAATTTACTATTACTCCAAAAGTTTACTATATAATAAAGAAAAGGAAACATGTCTGTAATCATAATAGGGGTGGGATCCATTAACTGTTAGGGTTATCATCTTTGTTTCAATCAAGACAGCCCTGAAGCGTGGAGTGGAGCGAAATGTTGGTTAACAATAAATAGTGTTTTCTACAGCTTTGGTACCTTTATTTTCTGCCACCAGAACTATCTTCCTACAATATACTTCATACATTCAACTATCTTATTCCAATAAAAATCTATACAGATTTACAAGCCTTAAGTTTTACATTTAAGGCCAGTGAAGACAGAAATCCTTCTATTTTACATAGATTCAAAATAAAAGAATAAATTACTCTTGTAACTGCTAACTAAATCTGGAAAAAACTGCTAACGTAAATTGGGAAAATTGGTCAAGGTGAAGCAGGATTTGAATTTTAACATTTCAGTCTTAAACTGGGTGTAAAACAGCCCTTACATGTTAAGAATAAAAATATGGAGGATACAATTTAAAATAATTCCAGATATATATTTTTTCTGTAGGAGGAGAGCAGAGACGCCAATAACATTGGTTATTGTTCCGTTAACCGTTCAAACGAGACGTCTTAAAGTGGTTTTTATGTGTTATAATTATGTTAAAATTACACTATTAATGTTGTAAAACTATGTAAACATTTTAAAAAGTAAATTTTAACTCTTGATGTCATTAATTATTTTTTAATGACAAAGCTTGCCTTCTGACTGCTAAATGCTAATATTTAACAAAAATGTATTTACTGTATGTATCAACTAGGAATTAGTAATCATTAGAACAATAAACTGCCTAAAGGATTTCGCTCATTATATTATTATTTTGAATATATTAAAAAAACCGCCATCCGACGGAGGGGCAGACGACCCGGCCAGACAGGATCCGGCAACACCGCAGCAGTGGAGGGGGTAAGCCCCGGTTTGTCAGTAGTTCGTTAACTGTGTACCTGTTCCGTCTTTGGTTATCAAGATTGGTTAGTTTTTTGTTGATATTGTCATTAGTTCATAAATAATTTAGACAATTTTGTGTGTACCATATAGTTGTGAATGCATAGTTATTGTAGTAAGCAGATAGTTTATTTCATTGGTAAATTATTACTGTATTGGTCTGATAACGTATTGAGCATGGTAACAAGTATTAGTGTAATTTAAAAAAAAATTATATTTGTTGTCTTCCAAAAACAGGATTACTCCATTTTATAAATATTATACTTGAACACATGGTTTAACCATTGGTAAGTATTAGTACTTATCTGAATGTTCTTTAGTATTAAAGAAATTTTGTTTTGTAGTGATTACTAGAATTTAATGTCTAAATTTAAAAATCTAAATAACGGCTAGAAAACTAAACTAATTGATAAATGCATTGTTTATGGTTGTACCAGATTCCTTGGAATCCATAAACTTGGTGAAGTTTATGGATTCCAAGGAATTCCATTTGGTGAAATGGAAGTTATAGCAACCCCGTTTTTATATATTTATAATTCTAGATGATTTATTGAGTGTCTAAATATTTGTTATAAGTTCTTAGTTATAAATACAAATTATTGTATCGTTCGTTATAACCTAGTATTATTAATTTTAATAAAATTCATGGTTTTTGTATTTCACTTCACTTTGTTTATATGCTTAAAAATTTTCATTAGCACAATATATTCGTTTGAATTTGTATCATTCAACATCATTTGTAATCTTCATTTCTTTTTCCACGTTTTTTACTGACCAACTAGTGTTTTAAATTTAACTTATGTTTTAAAAAAGAATTACTAAATATCACATTTAAGAGGATATGTGTCCCAATTATAAAAATAAAAAACTAATTACTGTCTTTCACGTTTTTATTTATATGCAATTTATATCCTTACCTTTTTAGCCAGAATCAATATTAAATTATCAAGTTAAGTTTAGTTTGTTTTAATATATAATTTGAGATAAAATATTTTGTCCATTGATATAAAAATTATAATTTTCAAGGAATGGTTTATTTTATAATCATATCAGTTCGGACTAGAGAATGAAGTAATAAATCATAGATAACAGTTAAAATGTTCTTTGAAGCTATACATAATAATAATCTTTATGGTTTATAAATCAATATATCAAACTGATTTGAGGTTTTTTATCAAATAAATTGTTCGATTAAATAAGTGAATTACTGATCCTTGTAGCATTCACGAAAATATTATGTTTATTTTCGGTTAATTCCTTTCAGCATGTAGGTAACAATAAATCCAGTGTTGTTTATTCGTTGCGTTAATATTCTCCCCTTACCGAAATTTTAATCTTATTTCAATTTATTTTAATATTGTACTGCAATTTGTAATTCTAAATCCGTTGTACTTGTTAGTTTACAAATAAATTTATAATGCTATGCTCAACCACCGAATTCGGGTAAATTGTTATTAATGGCAAGTGAAAATTAAAATAAAAATATTCCCCGATCACACTGCATTTGCTTAAAAATTGTTGTCATTTTTCTTTAAAACTATTTTAAATCAAATTATTCATGATCGAAGTAATTATATGGACATTTATTATCAATATTTATAAAAAAAATTGAGTTTCTCTTAGCAAGTATGCTGGCAATACAGCCATAAAATTTTGAACATGTAAACGTCATAGTGTTTTACTAAATAATATCGAAAGTCAATAAATTTTATTCAATAGTACCGAAATTCTGGAATTTTATGAACTAACATGCGCGAGTGTAAATTTGCTGTCATAAATCAAAATCATTAATTCTCACAATGAGTTTATATAATAATGATAAGTATATACATACAAAATTATACACAAGATACGTAAACGGTGTGTTTATTATTAGTATGATTATTTATGATTAAAAATTATAGATATTGTCAAAAGAGCAAATAGAACATCGTTCTTCTTTTTGTGAACTAGCTTATAAAGTAATTGTCTTAGTCGTTGAATATTTAATAATATTTGAGAAATAGAAATATTAATTAAATTGTACACTGACAGACATACACATGTATCATGTAAAAGCATCACCTTTCATTGATCTGAAGTTTTTACAAAAATTGCCTGAAAAAGTCAAAGAACCCGATACATAAGTTTTGGTAGACTTCTGGTTTTTGTATTTAGCAAACCATTAGATAAACTTTTTTAAATAATTTGCTTATATTTTAAACAGCTCACATAAATAAAAATTATTTTCTGGAAATAACTTTGAATTTGTTTCTAGTTCATAAAAGTCGCCCTGTTTACGAATGAAAAGAGACAAGGTCGCCAAGGCATGTTTTTTATTTTTTAAATTATTTATATTATTGCATTGATTTTTTTTTCTTCCTATTATAGGTTGGCTTGTATAATTTATTAATAAGTTGCGTAGTTAATAAGTTATTATTAAGTGAAAGTGCTATGGAAAGAAGAAGGAAAAATAATTAATTGATACTCAGTATTTTTTTTTTTTTGTTAAGTTACTAAACCGCATCTAATTTTTACATTTTCAGACCCCTTGGTCCAATAATGTAATTTTGAATGAATGTTATTAATGTTGTTGTCAATTTTTCTCTTCAATTTCCCCTTCGTTTTCGCCGAACCTAACGTACGTAAAGTACTTAAATGATAATTCTGCTTTGTGGGAAACGTAAAAAGTGATTCTGAAATAGATAATGTAGACCATATTATACAGAGGTTAGAGATAGGGTATCAGCTCCTGATCTAACTCAATGAATGAGCCAAGATGTGAGATGAAGTGATTCAGCAGTAGTCTAGTGAACAGAATCACTCGAGAAGTGATTCACGAAGCATCTTTTTTCTCTGTCATCATTACTCTCACTATTTTTTGCATTGTACAAATTGTGTCATGGTCTTTTTTTCTGCTCAGATCGTTTCTCTTGATCAAGCTAAGGTTAATAAATAAATAAACTTTTTATCGCTATGAAATATTCATTTGAATTGCTCTATGAAAAACGGTATTTTTACTTTTCAGACTAAAGGAATTGGGTCTGCTATACGACTTTCTGGTTTTATCTCTTTACTTCTTGGTTGTGTGTTCGATATCCCATACAGTGACAATATTATAACGTTAATTTATCTAATAAAAGAAATGTTAAGAATGGAGATTGTTTCTGTAAAGTTTGAACATTTACTGCAGGCTTTGTTACCATTTTTGAAAAATAAAACGCATTTAAGATGTATTTAAATAAATAATTAAAATTTTTAACTAATCCTCTTTAATTAAAAAGTGCTTAGGAATGCAAGTGGTCACATTTTCAATTTATAACTTGAATTTTTTAAAAGTTTAATGACTTTAGATCTTACGCAGTCAGATACTATTATACTATTTTTTCAGGTACTATTTTAGTGTGCGTAAAATAACTCATTCTTCTATCTTATATCCTTCACTAATCATATTAAGATAGGTATATTATATGTTTATATTTTTTTTTTGTTATTATCTATCGAATTATTTAAAATCATGTCGAATTTTGTTATTTTTACAATTGTCTGTATAGCATGTTAACGTTTGAATCATCTATCTATTTTTAGATTTGAAATAACAATCTTTTAAGGAGTCATAAAATTTTTATGCATCTTTTTATAGCGGATACCTTGAGAGAATCAGGTAATAAAAAAATATAATTATTATTGGTACATTTCATATCTCATCATAACATACTTAACGCTAAGAACAAAGATTTATTTACATATTCCGTGCCCCTAGGAATTACAAGTGTTCACACATATTACGATTTTATTACATAAATAAACAAATTATGAGCACTAATAAATATTACAAATTCTCATTGATTTATTCATTTTATAGTTTATTATAAACAAACACAGTAAATAAAAGTTAAGTAAAAATGTAGTAAACTTCATGGCATGATAAATACATAATAGTGGTATGTAAGGCATGAGTTGGGAGGCAAACATATATCTATGCTTTAAATCGATATGTTCATGTTTTATTTATTTATTTTTGTCCTCGTTTCTAGAATAGATAATTTAGTTTCAATATTGGTAAAGCCAAAATGTTTTAATGTAACTCTATCGTAGTCCCAGAGCATCTGCTCATGCATAGAATCGATATTTAATTAATTTGACTAAAAATCGATAAGCTCTTCCCTTTCGATAATTGGTGGGAATCATTAATGATGGGAGGGTCCATGACTGTACTTCCTGATCATTTATGATTGGTGCTTTCCGACCGCCCCGCTGTCTGGGTCAAGTAACTGCTTCGGTTCCTTCATCTTCTATTTTATATTTTGATTATAATTTATTTTATATTATATTGTATTTGTAATAAAATATTACTGTTATTGTTTATGATGCTGACAATAATTAAATTTAATTTTGTTCTTATAATTTTTTTTGTACTAAATGTTATCGCTGTTATTTATTTTTTTTTTGGAATATTTAGATTATATTAATTAATACTTATCAAAACCAAAATCTGTTCAGTATTTTAATTTTTTTCAATAGTTTTGAAGGTTTTTATAAATTTAACTCCTTCATTTATGTTGAGTTATTTTTTAGGCGAATATATGCAAGTGAATTATTTTATCAATGTTGCTGTTGACTGTTTTAAAAACTACTGAAGAATTTATTTATTTTTTGTATTAAAACAATAATTTTAACTATTATTTTATCTATTGGTTTTTATAGATACTAAAGAGTAATTTTTTCAGGATGTTTGCTCAAAATCATTAGATTTTGAGCTAGATCCTTTTGTATCGTAAGCATTTCATTAATACAGAAAATTATTTTATGAGTGATTAATTTCTCGAAAAAAATAAACTAATCATACATTCGTGTTTAAAAATAACCATTATATGACAGTAAAATTCTACTTGCTTGAAATTTAATCTATTCTGAGTGATACGAATCCATACCTTTCCATTGTGTTTTATAAATTTACATTGCGATATTTTTTCATAAGGTAGATTTAAATTAATGTCACCATGGTATTCGTTTTGAAAATATTTACAAATTAATACCTAATTTTTTTTTTTTACTTTGAAAAACAAATATAAAAAATGGATGAAAAAAATGGTTAAATAATATAAGAATGATTTATCACTTATCTATCGATTCCCCGCCTTGATATAAACAAATAAAAATTAAAACAATTTATTAGTTTTTGTTATTAATTTATTTTATTTTTTCTGATTCGTTTAATACTCGAATCATATTTCATATTAAATTTTAGCATGTAAAAAAAATTTATATTAAATCAAGTATTTTTCACTACTACTTTAAGGCGCGTGGCTACTTACTCCAAGAATCCGAGTTCGAATCCGGCTGGGCAGAAAATTATTTTCTGTTCCACTGTAGCCGTGAGTAAACTCCTGTGGGTTCTGGAGCCCTCCTGGGGTCCAACCAGCCTCTTAAATTTACCCTTAATTGGGTAAAAATCAGGAGGTCGAGCGTGATTCTGACCAAATCACTTCCTTGCACAACCGTTGGTCTAGTAACAGTACTTCTTTACAAAGTACTGATCCTATGACTATTCATTGGTTATAGCGGTACAGATTTTTATTTTTCACTACAATTATTGAAATTAATTTAATAAAAATATGTTTTGTTTTTTTTGTTTTGTTCTTGAAATAAAAGCGGAATGTCCAAATCTTTAGGTAATAAAAAAAAGTGTGTGAAACTTTCTTATGTAAATTTTTTTTTATAAACAATTATCCTTGTATTAAACAGTATGAGACTATTATCCTTGTATTAAACAGTATGAGAATTATTTTTTCTTCTTGATTAATTCTTCTTCTGCTTAAGACGTGTAAACTTTATTCTACCTGCCTTTTTTCAGCTGCCGTAACCTTAAGTCCAAACCCTTTCCTTTGAAAGACTTTCTCACAACTTTCCCAAATATTCCTCGGTTTTTTGCTTTCTATGATGGCTTCAGTGGCAAACAATATTTTTTTTCCGAAACTCTCTTCCTTGATATTTTTTCCAATGTTATTTTTATATACATTTAAAAAAAATTATGCTGTATCTAATACTTAAAGTATGAAAAGCTAACAACAACTTGTGGGTTGTGATGTCTTAAGGCTAACTTCCTCTATGTAATTGGTGCGGCAATTAAAATTATCATGCGTGCGTCATTGTTAGGACGCTGTCCCTAATTGCTCAAGTTTTGCATTTCATTTTTACTTTAAGTTTTCTATTGAAGCTTGGACTCAGTTTCATTTCACTGAATAAGTCTAATTACTATGCTTGTTATTAGGAGTAAAGTTAAAAACATTACTTTTATTTTTGTGCATATATTTATGAGTCAAGGAATTATATTTAATTTGTTTTCTATGTATGACTAACCATTTACACTGGCCCAGGATGGTTGGTTAGAACCGGCTAACAAATAAATTACCAGCTATACTGAGTAGACGTAGGACTTTAAGTATAAGCAGTTAAAGCTAAATGTAAAACTACATTAAAATAAAAAAAAAAAAAACAAGAAATAAAATTAAAAACGTACTTTATAGCTTTTACTTTTATTATTACTTATAAGTATTTTAACCACTAGGGGCATATCAAGTTACAAATAAATAAAAATTAATTAACTATTCTGAAATCATATAAATGGATCTAATTAATTAAAATATACTCCTAGGCTTGTGTTGATTTTTATATATGAACGATTTTCTTAAATGTATTTTTCAGAAATCCTTGGAGTCTGGATGAAAATAATTTTTTGAAAAGAATTTTCTTGTTTATCTCTAATTCATAAATCAGAAAAAAATAGATTTCCGTTTCATGGTGATCGGTATAGTATATATTGTTGAACTTCTATTTTTCATTTTTTTTTTTCTAAGTTGGTCGGACAAAATTGAAAATTAACCTAGAAGTTATTATAAACAAATTTCTTTTTATGTATTCTGGCGCAATTCTGTTTGACTATAGTGAAAATTTTACCACTCCTTGGAGGTGCTTAGGCAATATGGCAATTATTTTTTTGAAAATGGCCACGGTATGTTGTAAGATTTATAGCTAATAATTCCTAAGTGTTTCTTCTAGCTTAGCTTAGCCATGTAAGTTTGTAAACTTTAAAGTATTAATAGTGAAAATTTTGGCACACGGCAAGCATGTGTAAGGTGTTACATATCATCGTAGATTTTAAATGAAGCCTAAATTGATGTTTTTTGCGTAATACAGCTAATGTTCATTTTTAACTGATGTTAAAAATGTTGAATTTTTAACTTGGACTAATAAGTAGGAAAAGTAATTATTTCAAGAGCGCTACTCAGGAAATTCATTTAACTAATGAAAAAAAAAATAAAGTTTTTTTTTCCCGTGTTTCATTCAGTGCTCATAACCTTTTTAGGATACAATCCTGCTTTTCGAGTCGTTAACGGCGGGTCACTTCATTTTCCACAGGACTTTTTCCTCACAATATTATTGTACAGTGCCTACTTTTCATCCCCAGTTATGAACCTCTCATTTCAGGATTGAATCGCTATATGCGGTCCAATAAATTCTTTTACGTCAAATTGTGAGGAACCTATATATCACTTCGAGAAAAATATCCCGCAGCCCCTAATGATTTGAGACACTTCCATGAGATATGTTCTGCGATATCTCGTGTCGTAGAGTGAGGGTTGTCTGTGACCAATGTTTGAATTTGGTCATCAATAGTTGATGAAGGACGACCCGAGCGCTTTGCGTCTTCCAAGTCAAAATTCCAGATTTTGAATCTAGCAAACCACATACGGACGGTGCTTCCAGCTAAGGCACTCTCGCCATATACACTGGAAATTTAGTTAACTGTAGGTGCAGCGGATTATCTTTTTCGGAAATAAAAAATCATCAAATGACGAAAATGAGAGTTTTTGCTCATGTTTCATTCAGTGCTCAATATCTTGAAACTATCTTCCATACGAAATAAAAATATTGTAGCCTTTTTAAAGTAGATTAGATTTGAGCACTAATAAAACTCCTTATCCAATATATTTCGAGATAACGTTTTGAAATACAAATGTTTTTCTCCAAAAAAACGAGAATGTTAATATAGTTTGGCAATTATCATGAAAACTGCTATTCCTGGCAAACTAATCGTTGCTAACTTCTTTATGGTGCATTTAACGATCTTCAGATTGACTCCTAATAAAGCTATTTGCTTTTAATAGTTTCCGAGCTACTGTTTTTCAAACACCAACATTTTTTTCCAGTCGATCACTTTATTTAGTGAAATGTGGTAAATTTTAGGTGTTTTTTTTTTTATCCACTCAGCGCAGCTCATTTAAATGTTTACACATTTTGATATTATGGAATATACTCTGAAAAAGAAACATATCTTCAGAGAATTTCGATATTTGACTTATCAATATCTATTAGGCTCGATTTGAAGCTTGTTAAGTACACCATTGAATACTTTATAGTGATCATAAATCGTAAAAGTAGGAGTTTCACTGATGAAACTGAAGAAAATGTTGAAATCTCATTGTATAAAAAAAAAAAATTAGAACAACTCGAAAATTATGCATTTTGGTATATAATTTACTATACAGTACAAATATTTACAGTACGATGCTTTCAATGCTATTTTACAATATTCTACAATCTTGAATCATCTGAATCGGACCAATATCTATTATTTAAATCCAGATATATTTTGTTAATTTACCTTCCCTGTTATCGTGTTTGTAACATTCACCCACTTATTAATCGTTATATTAAAAAAGACAATGCCTAATGGTGGTTCTCCATTGTGTAGGTGTTAAATTAGGTTACGTTTTCAATCAGACGTGTTTTGAATGGTTGTATAACATTTTAATTTCCGACAATAGAAATTTTGCGCTATCCCATTACCACCCAGTATGTACTTTCAGTATATAGTTTCAAATAACTTCGTTTGGTTGTACTAATATTATAAGTGAAAATAAAAAGCCACACATTCCACATTAAGAAAATCAATCAATTTGTGTTATAAAATATTAATTAAAATTTATGAGACCGAAACATAAAAATAATAAGTTGTATGTAATATGTAATTTCAACAAAATATAATAATGGATATAACACTTTTAATTGTATTCTTTTATTATACATATATTTCTGCTCAGACATTGAAGGGTAAACTAATTATTAAAATAAAATGCTGATTTCTGTTTACTAACTCATTTTGATCCCACTGAACTTTGATATTTCCACTTTCTGTTACTTAATGTTAATTAAGTATTTAATTTTCAATTACACACACGACTGTTTTTCATGATGTCCCATAATTTGATTATCGTTGAGAACTGTCTTATACCTTATAGTACAAGAGCCCAAGAGGAGAAAAAAGGAAGTTATCTCACCCCAATTTTTGATTACTTTAATGAAAACTATGTATAATTACTAGTCAAAATTGATAAGTCTGCCAAGTATAGGTAAGGGGAATAAAAAATGGCGGCTGTTTCAAAGCGATAAAAAAAAAATTCATTCGGAGCTCTATATCTTAAAAAGTAGAGACAACACAAGAAAACCTATTAGAGCGTCATTTAAAGAAGAGTAAATTTGGTAAAATATGAGCCCTAATAGAGTTATTTACGTTAAATAGTTTTCGAGATATAGCTTTTTAAAAAGCAACATTTCATAAAAATGTTGTATGGGACGTACTGAAAGATCAGTAGTTAGTGAATTTATTTTGAAAAATTTATATCTCAAAAACCATTTGACGTACAGATGTCTATTAGCACTCAAATTAAAGCTAGTTTTATTAGCTATAAAGTAGTTAATGATGTTTATCTTCGTAGGAGTAATAGTTTAGATGAAACTTGCCAAAATAAATTGATTTATAGTTGTTCGGACAAATTTTCATTTGTCAAATTCATATTCATATGTGAATATCATAAAAACTACTACCCCTACGAAGATAAGTGTCATAAACTACTTCATAGTAAGTTAAATTTCCTTTATTTTGAGTGTTGGTAAACATATGTGCGTCTAATGGATCTAGAGATATATTTTTTTCAAAAATCCAACATTTTATACGACCAACTAGAAATTAACATTTTGTGAGTTTATTTTGCCAAATATCATATAAAACTACTACTCCTACAAAAATAAACATGATTAACTATTTTATAGTAAATTTAACTAGCTTTAATTTGAGCACTGGCAGACATCTGTACGTCTGATGGTTTCTGAAATGAAGTTTTTCATAAATCAAACCTATTGATTGAACAACTATAAATCAATTTATTTTAGCAAATATTATGAAAACCACTATAATATTTCAGCAAATTTACTCTTCTTTAAATAATGTTTTCTTAGATTTTCTAGTGTTGGTAGTTTTTAAGATATAGAGCTCCGAATGAAAAATTAGTGTGTTTTTAAGGTTTGTAACCAGCCGCCATTTTTTATTCCCCCTGCCTATACTTGGCAGACTCATCAATTTTGACTAGTTGGTATACCTAGTTTTTATTAAAGTAATCAAAAATTGGGGTGGGATAACTGCCTTTTTTTGTTCCCGGTTCTTGTACTATTAGCAGTGCACTATTCCCTTGCCTACCTAACGTTGGTTAGTTATTCCTTGCAGTAATTTCATCGACCTTCGGTGTCAATTGGCCAGAGGAACTAAACAGTTTATAACGATTAACTGATGTCAGTCCTCAATTTATAGAGGAAATGTTTATTTATTTTGCGTTAATTGTTTTTCCTTTTCGTTTTTAGTCGTTTTATTTTCATGTAATTGACACTTCCTGAAGTTAACATCAGAGCCATATGTAAAAATGATTGCATAATTATTCTGTACTTATCCTGTCTTTTTATTATTATATAATTTATTAATTCATTCATTACAAAATAATCATTGACTACTTGGAAATTTAATGAATGAAGGTATACGTCATGAGGAAGAAGAGTACATCCTTTCTGACAGGGATGTATTTGATTTGGCGTTAACAATGATTCATTCATATCTATATTTTCTTCTAATTTTTTTTCCCCGATAGAGTTTGTCATGTTCTTGAAGCTTTTTTACTGTTTCTGAAATTGTTAGTTTCTCTAATGACTCTTAATAACTAAATAATAACAATTCTTAAACGCTTGAAAATTTACATTACAATTTCAGACTATATGAAGGCTTTACAGTATATAAACTTGCAAATCTTATTAAATACTTCATCTAAGTTTAAAAAAAAAAAACGAGAAAAAAACATGTGGTGTCCTTTTATAAGACTTATCTTACTGCTTGGGCTGTTAGGTCTATTAAAAAATTTGTGGCCTGATATTATTATTAAGATATTATTTTTTATTTAATTTTTTTTTTTTCTGTTCACATTTCTAGGAAATTTAACAACCTTTTAAACTAGCATCTGAAATGTTTAGGGAAAATTATAGTTTTCGAATTATTCGAAAAAAGTCTTTTTTTTTAATCTATACAAAGTTCAAGTTTTTTTTTTTTTGTTTGGAACCGCATTCAATGAATAGCTCCTTAAGTTACTATTTTAAAAATTTCAATAATAACATTACAATATTTTTTACGTATTTTATTCTTATTTTTTGGCCCTTTAATTAGTATATTTTTAAACCTAATTTTTTTTTTATATTTATTTATTGCTATTTACAACTGTACATTATAATACATTTAGTAAATCTGACCTAAGTTAAATTGGAGTGTTACAAGCGTGTAAAGAAACTACCCATTGGTAGCACTCTCATGACATTTTACATTAGCTGGTCTCTTGGCCATCTTCTTTTCAGGCGCCTCGGAGGATTGTCAGGAATGGAAGAGGATGCAAGGCTAGAAACTAGGGGGTTTTGAGTGGTTAGGGAGTTTATAATGGAAGGAGTGATATCTGGTTCGGGCTAGATCGGTTACATAGGGAACATTAAGGTCTTTATGTATGATTTTATTTGTGACAAAGTAAGGAGCATTGAGGATTTTACGAAGGATTTTGGATTGTAAGGATTGAATAAGAGAGGAAATCGAAGGTTAAACCTAATTTTAAGTTGGTTTTTGTATCAGCGTTAGACTGTATCTATGCTGGTACGTTTTACATTAACTATTTAGTGAGAGGGTATTTACATACGATGCTGTATGCACATCTTTTTATTGTACTATTCTTCTGTAATTAAAATTTATTACACATCAGGTTATTACTTCAATAATTTTATTTATTTTCATTGTAAATATTTTTCATTTTTTTTTTTAATTAAGTAGTTATTAATGACTTTTTAAACTGTGATTTAATATTGTGATTTGTTTATTAATAACGTCCATTGTGAGTACGTAGTTGTCTCTATTTAACTTCTCGATTTGATATCAGAACTAATAAAGAGAAATTGTTTTGTTTAACAAAATAAATGATAAATTAAATATAATAAACAAATAAAATATTTCATTTTCACGCATATTTTTATTTTTTTGAAAGAAAATGTTAGAATCTGAAATTAAATAAGTTACTTTATTCCCTATTAATGTACTTTAAAGGAACCAAACTAGTGAAAGTTATGTTCATTCTCACTTCACGGCCGCAAAAGCCAGTATATCTCGATGACACTCCACCGCGCTCTATTGACTGATTGGTTACGGGGCCTTTTCAGTGAAGGGTCAGGCACCTGAACAGTTCAATCTTCTTTTGTCACTTGTCAAGAGCTATTTCGATACCTTATATAATCACTTATACATCTATCCGTATATCTTTAGATTCCTTTATAAATAAATATGATCAAAATATAATGAAAGAAATTTTTTGTTTTAATCGGCGTTTAATTCATCTGCTTAAAATTAAAAAAAAAAATTAAACCATGAAAATACATATTAAAGTGTTGTTAAAACTATAAACTTAAGCGATGCTTAACTATGGGCTGGCACATGTTCAAAACTCCCATCAACCCTTAATCGATTCTTAAAAAACAAATAAGTTATGTTATAAAGAAAAAAGCTATTTATTTTTTTAAATTAATTTTCTCGAATATTCCAGCTGATGAAAGGATCTGTTTTTAATCGTGATTAAAAACATCTGTTCAAACTAAAAAAAAAAACATGAAGATGCATCTGCTATGCACCTGGAAATGCCTAGTCAGATGCTAAACAATAATTTCTTAACTTGTTTTGTTCTGTCTTAACTAACAGAAACGATAATTAATAATAGTACTCCGGTGGTAGGTTTTTCATTAAAATTATTAAATTTTAGAATATGGGCATTAGAATATTAAAGTAATTAAAAATAAAGAAATTAAGAAAGATTAGCTCAAGAAGATAATCTTCTATAGATTTAGATAAATAAGTTATAACAGTTTATTTGTTCGTGTTTACAAATCACGACTTAAGGATGGTATTTACAATTGTAATGAGACTGATTCAATAGGATATTCAAACATATACAAGTAGAGAATATTTATTTTATGTTTGAGTATATTGAGTGAATGAGGATATTGGAATAGTAATTCCGGAATAAAAAAAATACATTTTGTTTTTATTTTGTAAAAAATTGTTTACAGTATATTTATTGACGAAGGTGTAAAGAAGAAACTCCTCTCTTTCTAACTTAACCAAAAAAATCGAAATCAGATTAAATGAAGGCGATATCCAGAGCTTAGGCTGTAATATTATGACTTCAAAATTTTGAGGAACCCCCTCAGATCTAGGGACGTGACGGCCGTGTGGATTGGGGCGCAGGTCCCGGTGCGCTCGGTTCGGAACGTTGTGTGTTCGATTCCCACCTGTGGCAGTTTACATTCATTTTTCGGCGGTCCCGAAAAATGAATCTTGACTCTCCACCTTGGTTAGTACGCGGTGGCAACCCAGGTTGCCTACATGGGATGGCAAAAAGGACCAGGAAGCCCACTCCACTCGCCGGACTTGTCCCCCACCCTAAATACCAATGCCCCCTAGAACTGGAGAAAACTTTTTTTTTTTTTTTTTTAATATTTTTAACATTAAGATTTTTTTTCTTTAGAGTTTGATTCAATATAAATCAATATCATACACTAGTTTTTGGTGTAAAAAATATCAAATATGTCAGTCATATATTATAGTATAGTTAGTAATATAAACATGTTTTTATTTATTAGTTTATAAATTAAATTATTATTTTTGCATTAATCTGCTTTTAAAAACAAACATTTTGGTGGAAGAATAATCTCTTTATTATTTTCCAAACTCGAGAGGTAAATTAGAATATAAACACAATTAGTATAACGGTATTTATTATCAAAATATATATTTCTTGCGAAATTTATAGGAGATGACCCATCATGATTTTTACTTTCACTCATCTATATAAGAAATATATAAAAGGAGATGTATTGCGATCATGAAAAATTTCGAATTCCAGTTTTCGGCGGTTTTGATGTCTCCTGCGTCAAAATAACTAAGTCTCGTAAAATGGTGTGTGTGTGTGGTTTTTTGCGTGTATGTGTATATGTGGACTGCCTAGCTAGAGCTACTGTAGGCTTAGAGTGTAAAAAAAATTTCGGTAAAATCGATTGACCTTAAGTGGCACTTGAAATCGATTTTTCACATATTGTCGATTTTCTTGCTAACGGCCTTTGGTTAAACTCAGTACATCAATGTTCAATTGAATTTTTTTAAATATCAAATACTAAGCATAATGCACAAACACCTTACTCTGAAGTACCTTTTATTTTTTTTTTTCTTTGAAATAAATAACCGATTCTCATTCTTTGATAAGTAACAGATAAATACAAAATATTAAAAAAAAAATGTAGAATAACTGAAGAAAAATTAAGACAGATCCGAATCTGGAAAAAACAGGTCCGCCTCTCTCTTTGCAATCGTTTATTAACAGTTGCGTTATCTTTTGTCAAACTGTTGTATTCTTGGCATGAAAAAGTTAATATTCGTTATTTCCACCTCAAGATCCCCAAATTTGTGTTTTTATAGCTAGAGAAAAATAAAAATGTTTTGTCTAAACATTTCCACTGTTCTGGTCTTCGAAAATCACAAATAACAGCAATAACTTTAACACGAGTCCACTAATCTACTTAAAACGTAGGGAGGTAAATAGTGTGTAAGAGAAAGTTGTGTGATGCGCGCACCACAGCGGATTTTTATTATTATTATATAACTTTTATTCTATTATTAATATTAAAGTTCTCCGTAAGAAGGGCTGATGGCAAGAAAGGATATCCACATGCTAAATGCAATATAATTCCCTTGTTGTTAATGTGTCCAACTGCATAAAATCACATTTATATGTCTATTTTATGGCGTGTTAAAATTCGGCCTTGATTGCAATTCATTCCATTCATCACAAAATCCTGCAAAGAAAATATTTTGTCACTTTATCTAAGACTCCTTTAAGTTTTGAGAACTTTTCACACCTTGATTTATATTCCTAAATATAATTTTTATGGTGACTCATTTCCGATTCGTTTGATTCATTAATCTCTAAAGTTGTTGCATTAACTTTTTTATTTAAATGTATTTATACTGTTTTGTTTTTTTTTAAAATTATTCAAAACAGAATTTCTTGTCTTTTATTTTAAAATGGAGGTTTCAAAAAACTTATGATTCTATTTTCTTTATAAACTATGGTATCTTTGAAATGTTGACTTAAATCCCTACTAATTAGTTTGATTTTGAAAAAAAAATTTGAACTTTGGTGTTTTATTACTAGGAGCTGCTTGTTCAGTGTCCTTTGATTCAAGTTTTCCTTGAAACGTCCTTAGGTCGAGGACCTGCTTGCTTGAGTTTCGTAATAGTATGGAGGTTGTGCGAGTGCCTTGCAAATGCACATGTATTTTCTTATTGTTTGAATTCAGTTGGTCTTCCTTGGGGACTTCCAGTTTTCCTGTTAAGGTTCTATTTTCTTTTACCTTCTAAATGTTCTGGTTTAATATTGTGTATATACTAATAATATTCCTTTTTTTTTTTATTCTGGGACTTTATTTTATAGAATCCCTTTAAAATAGTATAATAAACAATTTTTAAAAAAGTGATTGGTTCCTTACTACGTGTGAAGGTTGATTTCTTATTTAACTTGACTCTGGATCTCATCTGGGCGACAAATACTTTATTTAAAGTTTTTCATCCGTCTTTTTCAGTTTACACCATTATTTGCTGTCATGCAAAAATCTTATTTTGATAAAGTATTTTTGTGAATTATACTTGTGTAAGATTATTATCTTTTGCATACTATATTTAATGGACTCCATTTCTTAGCACACTCATCTGTCAAAGCTCTATCTACTCAGAATATAATAAGAGACGTCATATAAAAAAATCTTCCACTCTATAAATATAGACAGATATTAACGTTAAACCGGATTACGTAAGTTGTCTGCATATTTTTATGGCCCAAAAAGATTCCCAGCACGTAGGTAGCAGAGGCAGAGTCTATTGTGAGGCTATGTGTCTCATGGTTATGTTCCCTGCATAGAAGATAACCTACCCATAATTGGCCATGGCATTGATTTCCTCAGGTGACCGATTGTCACATCTATCTATGTCTCTGTATATTTTAAGATTGTGGAAGACATTTGAATAGAGTTTTATCGCGGTAGATTTGTCAACAATTCTCGATTCTACCTAAAAGTATTTTTTATTTATTTATATTTACAACTGTATAAAAAATACAACAAGTAAATTTAATCATGATATGATACAGCAT
>NW_027105041.1:202158-204688 GCF_000696795.3 Halyomorpha halys
TGTTTACAATTAACCCACCCTTCTTCCTAACTCTAATAAAAAATATTCTTGCTTTAAATGGAGTCTCATATTTTGCGAGATCTTTCTTTTGATATGTGAATATGAAGGCCGCGAATAAATCCTGAATATATTTTAGTCTAGGACTTTATTTTATTTTATAAAGTCCCTTTATAATAGTATAACTCACAATTTCAAAATTCTGATTCGTTGTATGTATTGATAAAACACTCATAAGAGTGTTTAAATAAACAATATTTTTTTTCCAAGCTCCGATTTTAATGTGGTGACAATATATTGATTGATCTTCTTTCATTTTATAACAGAAACATTTTAAGAATTTTTTTCTCTATAGAGCATACCAATTTTCAATCTGTCAAGCTGAATGATGAGGCTCATCACAATCTTGAAATTCTTTTTTATCTAATCTTACATCTACGTTACGAAGACATTTTGCCTCCGCTGAGGAGCCACGAACAATACATCACCTAAATTGAGGTTGGGTAAGAAATTTTAAAGAATCGACAAATTTGATTTTTCTTCATAAATTGTTTTATGATAAATTGAATGTATCGGATAATCTTTCTGCCTTTTCTTACTTAAGTGAACGTACTTTTGGAAGTTTAAAAAAAAAAAAATTGAATTCTGAAACTACTGGAGCCTCCCACTCCTATTTGGAAGACAACAGTTGATTACTTCATTAGGTTAGAAGAATATTTTATTACATAAGTACAAATGATATCAATGGATTATTTTAGTTAAAGGTGGCAAAACTTTGATAATTTTGAAGTACATTTGCCAATAAATTTTAGATGCCTATACCTAGATTGACTAAATTTCTCGATATTTTATTTAACGAATCACAAACACGAAATGTATTGTCAGATTTTAATTTTTTTATTTCTTAAATGATATTTTGTAGGGAGGTAAATAGTGTGTAAGAGAAAGTTGTGTGATGCGCGCACCACAGCGGATTTTTATTATTATTATATAACTTTTATTCTATTATTAATATTAAAGTTCTCCGTAAGAAGGGCTGATGGCACGAAAGGATATCCACATGCTAAATGCAATATAATTCCCTTGTTGTTAATGTGTCCAACTGCATAAAATCACATTTATATGTCTATTTTATGGCGTGTTAAAATTCGGCCTTGATTGCAATTCATTCCATTCATCACAAAATCCTGCAAAGAAAATATTTTGTCACTTTATCTAAGACTCCTTTAAGTTTTGAGAACTTTTCACACCTTGATTTATATTCCTAAATATAATTTTTATGGTGACTCATTTCCGATTCGTTTGATTCATTAATCTCTAAAGTTGTTGCATTAACTTTTTTATTTAAATGTATTTATACTGTTTTGTTTTTTTTTAAAATTATTCAAAACAGAATTTCTTGTCTTTTATTTTAAAATGGAGGTTTCAAAAAACTTATGATTCTATTTTCTTTATAAACTATGGTATCTTTGAAATGTTGACTTAAATCCCTACTAATTAGTTTGATTTTGAAAAAAAAATTTGAACTTTGGTGTTTTATTACTAGGAGCTGCTTGTTCAGTGTCCTTTGATTCAAGTTTTCCTTGAAACGTCCTTAGGTCGAGGACCTGCTTGCTTGAGTTTCGTAATAGTATGGAGGTTGTGCGAGTGCCTTGCAAATGCACATGTATTTTCTTATTGTTTGAATTCAGTTGGTCTTCCTTGGGGACTTCCAGTTTTCCTGTTAAGGTTCTATTTTCTTTTACCTTCTAAATGTTCTGGTTTAATATTGTGTATATACTAATAATATTCCTTTTTTTTTTTATTCTGGGACTTTATTTTATAGAATCCCTTTAAAATAGTATAATAAACAATTTTTAAAAAAGTGATTGGTTCCTTACTACGTGTGAAGGTTGATTTCTTATTTAACTTGACTCTGGATCTCATCTGGGCGACAAATACTTTATTTAAAGTTTTTCATCCGTCTTTTTCAGTTTACACCATTATTTGCTGTCATGCAAAAATCTTATTTTGATAAAGTATTTTTGTGAATTATACTTGTGTAAGATTATTATCTTTTGCATACTATATTTAATGGACTCCATTTCTTAGCACACTCATCTGTCAAAGTTCTATCTACTCAGAATATAATAAGAGACGTCATATAAAAAAATCTTCCACTCTATAAATATAGACAGATATTAACGTTAAACCGGATTACGTAAGTTGTCTGCATATTTTTATGGCCCAAAAAGATTCCCAGCACGTAGGTAACAGAGTCTATTGTGAGGCTATGTGTCTCATGGTTATGTTCCCTGCATAGAAGATAACCTACCCATAATTGGCCATGGCATTGATTTCCTCAGGTGACCGATTGTCACATCTATCTATGTCTCTGTATATTTTAAGATTGTGGAAGACATTTGAATAGAGTTTTATCGCGGTAGATTTGTCAACAATTCTCGATTCTACCTAAAAGTATTTTTTATTTATTTATATTTACAACTGTATAAAAAATACAACAAGTAAATTTAATCATGATATGATACAGCAT
>NW_027105041.1:208009-209318 GCF_000696795.3 Halyomorpha halys
GAGTTCTTTGGCTTATTCTCTTTTCTTATCTTTCTTTTACCCCCTTCTCCTTATCTATTCTCTTCTCACTTCTCCTTACCCGCGTTATTAGTTATATTCACCACATCTTATTATTGTCATGTTTTCTGTTCACTTCTTTTGTCTAACTCAACCACGTATTTTGTTTCTTGATTCTAGTATTATACCAACATATTTCATTAGTTACTTATGTTTTCATTTATTTATTTTTTAAATCTTTTTTCTTTCCATAACTTTAATTGTTTAATTATTATTAAATTAATATATTTATATTTCTTAGCATTATATAACTTTAAAAATAAAATATTTCCTTGGTTATGTTATTCTACTTACATATTTAATTATCTATTTAAACTTTTTATTTTCCACTTCTTTCATCACTTTATTTATTTTATTTTTATTCTGTACAATTATTTACTTGTGTCATTCTGTTTATATTTTCCCTTTTTATTTTTTGTGTTTATTGGTTGTCATTCTGGCCCTGATGAAGGCTAGAAACTGTGGCCGAAACGTTGGTATTACTAAATAAGTTCTCTCAACTTATTTATGTTATTTACTGACCGCACCCCCAACTTTATTCTCACATATATTATCTACGGTCAACTATCTTCTCATCCTTATTCTAAGCACTTTACCACCCGTTTTATTTCATGAATGGTTTCAATTACTTAGTGCTTAAAAATTAATTGGGCCTCAGAAACTTCTTTTAAAACTAGCATCTCATCTTGACAACGATCACTAATTTATATTAATATAAAAAAAATACAGCCAAGTGGTATTAAAAACGGTTCCGAATAAGAAGCTCTACCTCCAGGTACCATTGAATCTTAATTGTTGACTTATAATAGAACATACGTAGTTTCATTTAGCATTTTATTTTTTATTATATTTTGTAAACGTATTTGATCTTGTATCAGCAACTTACGTCATCTCTGGTGATGAATTTATGCATCCATTGGGACCAACGACACTGATGGTGGCATAGGTCATAACGTTACAGCCTTAACTGGCTCTAATTGAATAAAGGAGTAGCCTATTTGGTCAGTGACAACTAGAAATAACTGCTTTCATCTTCGAGACCTATATTTAGTATCGATTGGAACGAGTATTTATTCCGCGACGGAAAAAAATTAAAATTTGGAATATTTATTGTACCGGCTGAAAGGAATTGCGATTCGGGTCAATACAATGTTTTATAAACAAGGTATTTTAGTAGAAGGAAGTATTGTAGAAAAAGTAGTAATTTAATTTTTTTGTATATTTTGTAAAAACTGCTTTATTATTATTATTA
>NW_027105041.1:210303-219075 GCF_000696795.3 Halyomorpha halys
TCACTTGTATGTTTACAGCATTTGGTGTCGTAAAAATTAACTTCTTGTTAATAAAAATCCGCTCGTTAATGACAGTAAAGTCAAGTAATATTAATTTCAATTGTTATTTAGTGGAGAAACACTATTCAATTAAGAAATTAATAATAAAATGTTATTATTTTTATTTCAGTTAATTTAATAATAACATTATTCATATTATAGATCTAATCTTCTTTTAAACGGTTATAATTATTTTTTTGATTTATGTGATTTATCATTCTTGGACATACCCTTTATTTATAAATCCGTTAATAAAAACGTTTCGAACTATATTGTCTATTTTTAAGCTTTTCTTCTAAAAATTCTTTGTATTATTTTTTTTCAACTATCATAGTTTACATGTTACTCTTTGCCGCATAAGTAAAATTGTTCATTTGTCCATTTAACTTAATGAATTCAACTACTGTAACTAGATGAGAACTAAGCAAACTTAATAAATTAAAAGATTAGATGTTGACAATATTTTTTCCCAATGATTGAGAATTAATATATAGGTGAAGAAATTAACATTTTTTGGGGGCAAAAACTGTTGAGGTTTAATATTTTCATTCTATGTTGTTACATTAGTTTAATATAGACGGATGAAATTTAATTTATAGCAATAGAATTAATAACAATTTAATTCGTGTAAGGCTGAATATTAACTATTATAAGAAACAAAAAATGGAATTTTTAGATGAAGGAAAGCTTGAAAATGGCAGACAGATTCCAAAACTTAGATGTTAAACGAAATGAATTATTAGGAAGATTTTAAATTCTATCTACATTTTAAATACATATATCCGATTATTGATTGCTGATTAAAATAAAAGATAATTCAAAATTGTATGGTGGTTGTTGGATGTTACTTTAATTCATCTAAACAAGTTTGTATATTAAGTCTTTCTCTATCTGACTTTCTTAGCTTTTATAAAAAAAAAAAACTAGTTTTGGACCGTTCCCATGTGTTGTTCCCTATTTTAAGGAATTGTTTACGTGAAAATTGCTTCAAAAAACTGAATAACTAGTAAACATACTAAGAATAAATTTTATGTGACAGCTAGGTTTAATTATTAGTTCTTTAGTTTATGTTATAAATATGGGACGGAAATCGAATGTAGGGATACAAGGCTCTACTTTACCTTGACGAAGACAACGGACACCACAGTAAATCTGTGTTGTTTTTTTTATAATTATTTTTTGTTTTAGATTTTGGATAACAGAAATTGTTCGATTTGTTGATGTATTATATCTTATGAAAAAATGTGTGAAATCAATATTTCCATGAAATGGTTTCAAATCATATATGATGTAGGAGTTGGGATAAATCTTACAATGAAACTTTCAAAGTGTCATAAAAATTTCTTTCTCATAATTATTAGGCTGGGGTTAAGTTCCAAATTATCATGATTTTCAATTATTAAAAAGAATTGTTGGATATATATTCTTAATTTTCATTCCTTTTTATAATGAGGAACTCGGTCAAACTGACCAACCTTTATGCTTTTTATAATATAGACAACTTCTCGGTCCAAACATATGCGCGATTTTTGGGACGCGGTGTATGTGAATATCATATCACAGTAACTCTATAGGTATATGATATGGTAATATAATATGGTATGGTATACGAGACCACGAACTGTCAGTTGTTTTATAACACCTGTATTTTAACACATTATAATTTAATTTATTCTGATCAGGTATTATTTTTCCTTAGCCCTATAGTTCTTAAATACCTCTTGGTATTTTGTACTATGAATCCCTATTTAGGACTTAAACAATTCCTAACGTAGGCTTTGCATGCCCCTGCCTGAAACGGTAAGAAACTACCTTATAATAAAAAGGAGTAGGTTGAAATCTTTATTATATCCCCTTCCTTCTTTTTTTACTAGGAGGAAGGGGGAGGGGTAAGCTGGCAGGAAAAGTGTAGCCAAAAAGTACTAGCAGAGTACGAACCAATCACTAGAAGTCTTCCGTTTCAGTTTAGATTAAAATGGCTGACATTCCTGTTAATATTAGGTGTTTATGCTCCGTGGGCGTGGCCTTTTTGCTTTGAAGGAGGGTAGGGTTATGCCACCCTCTGTTTCTCCGTAACAACTTCCATAATCTTATCAATCGGGGAAGCGCAAACTCACCAAAGGGTTCAAATTAAATGTTCTTCCTCAATGAAAAGATAATCGTAATCCTGACCTCTATGCTATACTTTTAAATGATGCTTGTAACATTCTGCGATTTATCAAAGGGTTCTTGTTTAAGTCGAGGAATGTTAGTTATTTCGGCTCATGTGATTACGATTTTGGTTGTAGAGGAAAGTTGAGGTCTGAAAGGGTTCAGTAATTCCTTTAATTTATTAACATTGTGTTAATTTACTTATGGTTCCTAATAATAAAATAAAAAATATATAACTTTGACTATAAGTCCGAAACGAGATTGTTTTTTTGATCACAGAAAAAAAGTTTAAAACCAAAATGATTTTCAGATTATGCAGTAAAGAACAAACAAACTAAGACTAAAAATGTGGTTACTCGGTGTATTATTTTATAAAAAATATATGATATTCACTAATTGAATACAGTTATATCTATGAAATTTTTAATAAACAATTATGTAATCGTTTTGAGAATAAACTATTGAATCAAATTTAATTTAGAACTTGAAGAGTATAATAAGTCTCACGGAAATAATATATTAGAAAATATACCATGGTTTATGAATTAAGTTAAGGTGGGCTAATGATGTTTCACTACAATTTTATTAATGTTTCACGTTTCAGCCTAACAAGCCATCATCAGTTAAGGATTCATAATTATTGATTACTGAAATTCATGACAACAAAAATTAAAATTAAAATTAAATTGACCCTATGTTAAATTGCTACCTGCCATGCTTCTCATTCATAAATATTATTTACAAGTAACAATTAAATATTGTTATTATTATTTAATTACTAAATATAATTACAATAAATTCTTAGAAGATGCATTATGTATTAATGAATTTGTTTTACCTCTAGACTTTATGGTGTAATATAATAACATTATAAACAATAAGGTACATGGTAAGGTTAAAGCATGACAGACAGCAATTGTGAAATAAAGTCAATCACTGAAATATAAGGCCTTATTTTTATTTTTATTTATTTTGTTTTTTGTATTTTAGTTGAATAATTATGAATCTCTACAGATTTTCCCAGTGGGTGGCTTCTTAGGCCGAAACGTTGAGAAATAATAAAATAATGGTGAAGTATCCACTAGTCCATCTTAATATAAAGCACAATAAGCCTTCAACTATAATAAATTAATACAACGGTTTATTTAGAAAAACTTCAAAAGTTTTTTGGGATTCATTTTGTAAAATAATTTATCTTCCTAAGTTTTACTCTGCTCCTATATATTTATAGAAAATATTCTTGTGAAAAAGAATCAATTGTCTCTTTCGCTTTCCTTTAAGGATTTAGCAGGCTCTGATTTAGAAATTGATGAAAGGATTGGCTGCTCGCTGACCGGAAAACTTGCGACTACAGACTTTTCTCTCAACTTTTCCACGGCTGACCTGAGAGGAAATGGGGTCGGGTTTTCCGTCGGAAAGTGGCGACTTCCCTTTGAGGTGTCTTCCCTCAGCAAATTCCCTTTGCTGGTGCACTTATGGATGAGTTACCTCATGTAAATACACTGTCTCCACCTAGACAAGAGAAAGTATAATACACCCTTTTTATTTGATTTTTATTTAAAAACCTTTTATTTCCATATTTAAATTTGTATAAAGAAAATTATATTATTTGTGGGAAAATACTCAAAAATAATCTCCTACAGTAATATATCAAACTCGATATAAATTACTGAAGTTATGAACTTACTGCATATTAATCCTAAAAATTATAATTAGTAATTCTAAACTCATTATCAAAAATGCTTTGATAACTAAACAATTATAATAATAGTAATTCTTGATTATTTTTTTTCATTTCTTGATTATTAGATGATATCTTTATTATATAATATATAAGTATATAGAAATAAAATAAAATGAAACTATCTCTCTGTTGATATCTTTAGTTAATTTTATATTACTGATAGTACTCCTGTCTCCATTATAAATTTCCTTATAATTATAACTTATTAACTTAAATCTATTCTATTCATTATATAGCGCCCTGCTTATTCTTGAGTTGATGGAGAAACCTTACTCATATCGGTTTATATTAGTGAACATTGGGGCAGGACATAAAAGTGTTGAATTAGACCATTATAGATTAGTATTTTGGGTCTCTGGTTGAAATGTACTGACATTACTTGTTATATGTTTGTAATGCATCTGCCAGAGTCCTGCGTTTTTCTGCGGAGGGACAAGTTCTGTTTTAATTCGATATTTTATATGTAACTTAATTTTAAGATTAATTTATTTTTATATTTATTATTTTATTATAATTTAATTTACATGTCTGTAAACATGGGGCGATCTCTACTACTGATGTCTGAAAATACATTATTAATCCACATGCCCATTAGCTTTTCATTATAGCTTCATGGGAGTGGTATGTATTTATGTATTCATTTAGATGAAGTTGTTATTCCTAGTGAACAAGGGAAGTAGAAAAACAATAGCTGAGTGTTATTTTCTAATCTCTCGCCTGAAGGCATCAAGTCAACCTCTGTTAGCGCTCTAATACTTCACGGTTTAAATATAACACAGGAAGGGGAAAGAAACTCCTCGGTCCACTACAGTCTTTTAGTTTGGCCTGCCACCAAATGTTGTGGCACTAACATTGAGTAGGCTTGTTTCAAGATATTTTTGGAAATTGAGGGCACTCCACTAAGCTAATGGTTTCTCGACGGGAAGCTACTGAAGAATAGTCGAGAACTAGGATGCTTTGACATTAAGTTAGTATAAAACAATTGTTGTCTGTCTTTATATTTTTATTGGAGTTTATTTATAGTTTTATTGAGTAAGATTAAATATAAACTGTTCCTTATAATTATTCAATATGATTATAAAGTACAATTATTTTACTACTGTTATTATATTTTCCTCTAGGTAGTATCCTCGGTCCCATCATCTACACCGTCTATACTGCTGACATTCCAACCAATCCTAACACTCTTCTCACCACGTATGCCGATGGCACATGTGTGATTGCAGTTAGTAATAACCCATTAATTGTATCCCAAACTCTCCAATCCCATATCACAGCCCTCGCAGAATGGTGTCGTAACTGGAGGATTAAGATAAATTTTCAACAAATCCCATCAAATCACCTCTACCCTTCGTCGTAAACCTACCGACTGCCCTACAGTTTTATTTAATAATGTTACTCTTACCCCTGTCGAACAGATCTGCTACCTTGGACTACATCTGGACAAACGATCAACCTGAAATCTTCACACAATACTGAAAAGACTGGAAACAGCACGTCGATTTCGACTACTACAGCCCTTACTAGACAAACGGTCTAAACTTCCAACTCATTACAGAAGACTGATCTACATGACTCTGGACATATGGAGTTGAGCTTTGGAGCTCCACTAAACCTTCGAATTCCTCTTTTATCCAATCCTTACAATCCAAAATCCTTCGTAAAATCCTCCATGCTCCTTACTTTGTCTAAATACATAAAGACCTTAATGTTCCCTATGTAACCGATCTAGCCCGAACCAGATAAACTAAGATCAAATTTACTGAATATATTACATAATATACAGTTGTAAATTAAAAAAAAAAAACTTCACTCAAGTTAGGTTTATACTGATCTTATTGAGATAACTAATAATATAAATAACTAAACTCAGTAATTCTTGAATTTGTTTATAATATTCTCTATTGTATTAAAAATAATTGTATTTTGTACATGAGTTTATACAAAAAATTTTTTGTCCTGAATCGTTGTATTTCTTTTAATAATTTTGCAATTGTGTTCTATTAACTTAATGCAATCCTCTGTAGAAATGTTAGTAAATAAGGATTTTACAACCAAACTAAATATTTCAAAATTTGTATTATCAAATGTTATTTTGTTTAATTTTTTTTTTATATCTAGAGAATTAGGAACATCATATTCATTAGTTCTGTTAAAAAAAAAAAAAAACATAATAATTTAGGCAGCTTCCAAATCTGGCGGAGAGTGGAAGGGGGGAGGGAGCAAGGGATCATAAAAGAACTGCAGGAAGAGTTCAAACTCCATTGAATCCATACGATGGCCTGCACAGCCATGAAATGACAGACGTTTTAGCGAACGAGTAACTAAGTTCCAATTGTACAGTAAGGCAATTTATTTATTTAAGGCAAGGGAAGAAGTGCATTAATCTCTACAAGAGAAGCTGTGAATGAAGAAACAATGGACCGTGTTACTTCAGATGAAGGGCGTGTCTCATTAGATAGACCGGGAAAATATGCAATTGCTGAAATGAAGAATAATTAACGGGCATGACAATTTAAAAAATCTTCATAGCATATCTGCTGCAAAATCCTCCTGTTTGTATGCGGCGCACCTTAACACCTTGCCCGTTAACTTTTATGGATTTCATCAAAATTGGGGGCATACATAGCAAATGTCGAAGGTCGAATCAAGCCTGAGACATGTTTTTACGAATCGACATAGTTTTGCCTGCTAATAAAATTCAAACCCTGCAAGAAGAAATAAGAATGGAATGGCATCAAGATTTTTCTCCCGTTATATTCGTAAACTGAATTTTCTTCCTTTAATTGATTTTGTTCCATTATTAGAACGTATAATTTGTGATAACGGTCTAGAGATAATTTGTCTGAAAACTATTATATCAGTCCTTTGAAACGATATGGAGTAAAACACTACAATTCCAGATTCTTATCCTATGTTCTTGTTCTGAGTTAACTGTTGCGAGACACGCCAGTTGCTGTTGCCAATTAATACCGGAGCAACATTTTCATCAAAGCATTTCCTTGAAATTTCCTATAAGATTAATTTTTATTTTTTTTTTTATTTACCTTATAAATTGGTTTCTCTATACTAAATTCATAGAAGATAACGAAAATGGTAACAAAAATTGAGAAATCCTCAGTTACAGTAAAATTTAATTTTTATGGAAAAAAACATTGTTTTCTCGGAGTTTGATAGGACTAATAAATATTTTTGGTAAACTCTCGATGAACACATTCCCTCTTAAAACATCCTGAAATATATGATATATGATTATATGAATTATATCTAAACAATTGTCAATTACTTTAATCAACCTTTCAGCAAGTTGAATAAGTCAGTGATATCAGACCATGGTTTTTGAGATGATTGCAAGAAAAATGCATATCCTGGTTCAACATCTTCGTTTTTTCTGATGTGCCGGAAAATTCCTTTATTCCGATTGAACAGAGAAGAACACTTCTTTTTTAAAACTCCATGTACTCTTTCGAGTTGTTCACAGTAAAGTTGAGCATCAATTGTCCTTTTTTTTACCTGGAACCACCTGAACAAAAACGCTGCCATGGACATTTTCACTTTCCACCACACGAATTCCATCCGCTGCTGCCTACCCAATTCGTCCTGTTTTGTAGTAGTGGCTCAGAGAACCAACAAATGAATTAGTAAATTATTTCAGTTTAATTCTTACTAAAACCATTTCATGATCTTTTAAGCTGTTTAATATTTTAATTCATTTAATATAAATAAATAATCTGTAAAATTTCATAAATTTTAAATTAATGGACTTAGGATGTCTCTGCTGGAACTTATGGTATTTTAACATTATTGCGAATTGTATAGTTTTGACTCCTGTAGATTATTTCCAGTATCTTTGAACTTGAGAGATAAAAGTAATTTAGAGGGAATTTTAATTTGAAACCATTCTGAAACAATTGGCATGGTTAAAGTCTTATTTTTTGGTTATAACATTTAAGTACTCTTTACAACAGATATCTATCTTCGTTATCTGTGCAACAAAGATAGGTTTTAAGTTATTGAGGAACTTAAGTTAGGAACTTAAACTGTGAAGCTCCTTGAGGTTCCAAATTTTTAAGAGGTTATTTATACCTAATAATCCAATTCTAGTCATTAATTTATCACTTGATATAAAATAAGTTAATTTAGTAGTTTATTGTTAATTACTATTATTGTAATAAAAAAAAATCTCCAAGTAATTGAGGCCCGTGGCATTTGCGACTTGTTATTATTTTATGTTTACTAGGTGCAATGTCATTCTACCTTTCTAACACTTTTACAATCAATAAAATTGTATAAGTGCAACTGCGTCACGCTATTTTAATTTTTTTTTTTTAATTCAGACCGCTACTTGATCCTGTTATTTCTGCGTGACCTTCTAGACCTCCACCTGTTTCGCCTGTAGCTCACCAAACAAGACATGAATAGGCTCCAATAACCTATATTAAGGGAGGTGAATGATATAGCCCACAACGTACTTACCTCTAGCACATGTGCTTTTTGTGTTTGCCAGAGTTTGAATGCATATGCTTATTATTTATTCCAAAATATTAGCGTTCTCTATTTTCTAAGGGTTATAAATTCTTCTGTATAATAATTTATGGGAAAATTACAAACCCATAAAACTCCAACTATCCTTTATTTATTAATTAGATGGCGTTTCGGGCACATTCTCAAATTTAATTCCTTAATCATAAATTATACATTGTCAATAATTTAAATTTTTTAAAAATTATATCACTATAATTAAAACACACTTTTATGTTATAATTTATATTATTACAAACACAATACTATTACATAAAAATTTACATTCCTATAACAGTTTTTCATAATATAATTAA
>NW_027105041.1:219540-228870 GCF_000696795.3 Halyomorpha halys
TATAATTATTATTTATAATCATTTAACATTCATTAAGTTGTCCCGAAACATACTGTCGATAAACAATTCATACAATCTACTTGCCGAATAATCAATACAATAATTCTATTGAAGAAATCTGTACCACTATAACCCATAGAGGGTCAAGAGATCAGTATAGTATAAGGAAGTACTGTTTCTTGAACAACTGTTGTGCAAGCAGGTAATCAAAATCTCTCAATCTCAAGATTTCTTCCCAATTAAATGAGAAAGCTGGTAAAAAGATTCTATATTCACTTTATATTTCAACGCATATATTAACTTCTTTAAATGTCAAACAGTTCTTTGTATGAAATTCGTTATTATTGCTTAATGTATTATTAATTACTGATATTAGTTCATTTTAATCCTATTATTCCATTAGCATTATTAAACTCCAAAAATGAAGAATGTTTGTTAAATTAAGATATTCAACGTATTTTTTTTCCTAACTGGAATTATGAAAGTAAAACCATCAACAATGCATTTTACAAAAACATTACACTTATTGGGAAGTTGTGAGGTCTGCTCCTGGTTTTGAGTAAGGGGACACTTTCACCATTACATGACTTGTCAGTCGCTTGTACCTGTCTGCGTTATCATGGATGGCTTACGGCAACAGTAAAATAAAAATGACGTTTTAATTTCTGGATCAGTTGTTTTATGAAATCGTAGTTCAATTTCATTAAATCTATATTTGTTCTCAACACCTGACACTACCATATAGCAGTTCTTCTATGAAATGCTTTCCAAAGGTTTTCCAGTATCCTTGACCATTTAGTTGGAAATCCTAGAGAATAAGATTCAAGAAAAATATCTGAAATCGTTTTAGTTTCATTAACTAAAACGTTATCATATATTTTTCTATGTGCGGCACAATTTTGTTGGCTAGTACATAGTGTTCAAGGGAAAATCATGGAGGCTTGATAGGCCTCTCTTGGGTATTCTAAAATAAGTTGTGAAGAAATTTTTTTTAAAAATAATTAATAAAAAAACTAGGATATGCAGCAGAAATATTAATAGTTACCTTAGTAACAGGCACGTTTACTAGCATTTAAACTCTTCTATGACTGTAGAAGGACAATGTCTTTTTCAACTATATATATTCATACTTTTAATTATTTAGTTTAACGACTAACGAATAATACGCTATAAACAATACACTGTCATTTATCATTGTTCTGTAAACAATGGCTACACAAACATAATTAAATAAAATAACAATACTAAAAGTAATAACCCGTAAAATTTATCAACCCTTAAACATACGAAATAATTTAAAAGATGTTCAGTTTCATTTTTTGCTGACTTATTCAATAATCATGATCAAGACTACGATATATTAATTTAAAAGACAATAAAGTTTCGCAATACCTTTTTTTCACGAATTATTATTGCTAAATATTAAAAATAGTGGGACCCACAACTAAGAGGAAAGAGGTATAATGGAGGGTTAAGCTGGCAAGAAACGTGAAGCCAAAAGGTACCCAACACCCTGTAGCTTATGAGGAACTCAAGGGGCGTGGCAGATGAGGTCTTTACCTCTATAAGTTCAGATTACCACCTCAACACTAATATGAGCCCCTTGAGGCGCAGCTAACTTCCCACTGTTTGGTTTCAGTTTTGCTTTGAAAAAAGAGTAGAGCATCCCACCCACCCTACCCACAAGAACCACGTCGAGGCATTATTTAAACACCTTAATTTCACACTTATTAAAAAGTATGTGTAATGGACCTGTTTGTGTAAGGTTGTAGTCGGCTTAGTAACGAAGAAGGGTCCTTAAAATGTTAAACATTGAACCGAAGCTTAGGTAGGAGGATTGTGTCAAGCCTGATCTGGTAGATTTGAGGTTAGACGGGCATCTCTGTATATATCTATGTAGAGAGTGAGTTGTGGTATCGGGATCTAACCTTCGGGTTTGCAAAGCCTAATTATGATTTATGAACTTGCTTTCAAGAGTGTGATGTTTTCATGACGACTTTGCAAGAACCCGAACGTTAGCTTTTTATTATAGGAAGTAATTTAAATTTATTGATATAAATTGGTCTCTGTTCCCTCAATTGATTATGAACTAGTTTATTTTTAAGTTTATTTTTTGTTTTTAAAAAATTATCTAAATTTCCAAATACAAGAAAACTGCTTAGGATTATTCCGAAGTTGTTAAGGAAAAATAATTATTTTATTTTTTTAATAAAATAAGTTTTTATTTTAATCTAGTGATTAAATAATACGTGAAGTGGTCCTTTTAAATAGGGTGCAAAGGCAACTGCAATTTTATTTTTGTGATAAATATTCGTAGTTATAGATTAGGATTATCATAGCTCGCGATTTAGTCCAAGAGTCGAAAAATAAATTATTAATTTTCTAATTAATGAATTAATTTGGCAGCGATCATGAAAACTGCTGCTCCTACGAAAATGATCGTCAGAAACTACATTATAGTACATTCAACTAGCTTTAGTTCTGCTAGTTAGACATCGAAGTTATAGCTCATAGACATTTATACGTCTAATAGTTCCTGAGATATATTTTTTTACGAACCAACAATTATTCTTAGAACAACGGAAAGAACAGAAACATTTTAGGAATTTATTTTGGAAACTCCAATTGTTCAGTTGAGAGCTAATTGACATCAACGCCGTTCTTATGAGAAGTAGTTTTCAGGCTTTTTTCGAAATAAATTCACAAAATATTGATTTTTCGTTATTTAGAACAAGATCTCTTTTTTTTCTTTCAATTTTATCTCAAGAACTGTTAGACATAAGCAGCACTGATAGGATTCATATTTTACTTTTAATGTTAATATGTTACGTTTTTAATTTTGTTGGTGTTTTTGAAGATATAAAGCGCCGAATGAAATTTTTTTTGGTTTTAAGTTTTAAAATTCCACCATTCCCAACTAGGATTGGCTTAGTCATCAATTTTGATTCAGTCACAATGTGTAGTTTTCATTATTGTGGTGAAAAATTGAAGTAAAACTACCGGGCCATTATATGTTGCCTAGTCATATATTTTTCTCTATTTATAACTTCGACTCATATTTTCTTCCCTGTTTCCGTCGAATAAAAATCATTTTGTCATTTTCGAGTTGAATGTTTTCTTATTTATTTTTGTTTTTTGCAGATTTACAGAGACTCGGAGAGCCTACGACCTACATTATGCAACCCCCCCTACCTCGACCCCACCTCCCCCAGTTCTCGGTAGTTCCAGTTGTCTAGGGTCCCTTGTCTCGTTAGTAGTGGCCGCACCAGGATAGAGTATCCCGGACGATCGGACTCCACACTTTCCCGGGAGTCATGATGCTCTTCTTATGGAGGTAAGGATGTCTTCTTATTGGCCAAGGAGAAGTTTCTTCTGTCTGTCCACACCTAACTATTTCCATGCACGTCATGTCATTAACATCAGAACGTTACGATCAAAGCACGGTATACTAATCTGCATCTGCGGGCCCTTGTTGGTTCATGTTACCTATTGATGCACCCCTCTTCTTATCCGCACTTCAACAATGCACCATTCTTTGCAATGTGTCTCCTTTCTGAATTTTTATTACCTATCATTGACACAATTTTTTTCTTCCGAATAATACTTCCACGTCTATTAGAAGATCTAGTAAGGAAAATACGGGTTGTTGATATTTACTTTTTAAAACGACAATAAATCGTTATTCTCTTATCTATGCCGTGGATCTTCGATTTTCTTTGCTCCTAATTTAGATATCCTGAATAATGTGAGAAACCCAGTAAAAAAAAAAAAATTATTCCAACTACTGTCAATTTATGCTTGCACTTGTTTAGATTCTTAAAAATCTTCTGCTTATGTTATATTATTTATTTTATCATCCAAATATAATAAAATTTTGAAAGTTTATGATTTTTGTAAATTGTTTTTCTTCATGTCCTGTATTTTTTATCCGAATACTGCAGTATTCGAACTCTGTTACTGGTCCAAAATACTGCTAACATATTTCTTAAAAATTCTTGTATTCATCTCTAATTTTTCTTTCAAATCTAATTAATTTTTAACTATAAAAGAATACAAAATTTTATTTAAAAAAGTGGTCAATTGATCTTTGAGTTCTTTGATTTCTCATTTCTATGACCGATTCTCCATCATTGGTGAAGGTACATGTGAATATTTTCTTATCATAATTTATAATGACCCTTAATATATCTTAGTATGATGTGAACATTGAGAGCAAACATGTGGCCACACTTTATTATTTTTTGTAATTTCCAATCATGTAATAATCTAAATATCCACCCAAAACCTTCTAATATAAATAGATCATATAAAATAATGAAACTATAAGTTATAGTAAAATCCTTATTTGTTGAATTTCTTTTTATTCTTCTTCATATTTAACCCCATACATGTTCGATATGGTTAATGTTAATATCGATTAATGTTAAGTCGATATGCTTAACTTTCTGATTTATGAAAATAGGATTGGGGCTTTTTTCCAGGTGTTGGTCAAGGATGACAAAGCCTTGTGTATAATTGTATTTTACCAATATACAATATATGCTTATTTATTTCAAATTCATTTTGTTATATATGTTCTTATATGAATTATATGTTATCAGTATATATCATTACTAATTTATATTACTGTATTACTAGGTATCATAATTAGTATGAAATAATATTTTACTAAAATGTGTCTCTTTAGAAATATGAACTAATAGTTAACCTCTGGGAGAATTTTCGTATTAGGCGTGCTCCCTTCTTCTCTTTAATTCATTCTAAATAGAAGCCATATCATGGTTATTCGTATAAACAATATAATTTTATCAAGAAACTCTAATTCAATAAACACGATTGGTAAAGCTGGATACTTTATAAGGACTTTCTTTAGGTAACAGTTTATGTAATAAGTAATACTAAAAAATATCACTTCATTATTAAATTGAGATTATGTCGCCGATTCAGCCAGAACCAGATACCAATCCTTCCATGATAAACTTCTTAACCACCCTAATCCATTTGTTTCTAGCCTGGCTTCTTCATTACCTGATAATCCTCCTAGGCGTCTGAAAAGAAGATGGTCTCGGGATCTCTTCGAGAAGTGTTATTGAAGTTCTACCAATGGGTTGATTCTCCACATGTCTGTATCGTGTCATTGTATAACTAATATATATATATAGATATATACACTTGTAAATATCAATAAATATTCATGTCTCATATATTCTAATTTTCATATCTCAAATTATTCAGGCCGAGGTATGAGGTCTCAGGGGGTACTATTAAGGGTTAATATAAGTTTTCGGCTGAATGTTAAATTTTTTTTTGTTATTTATTGATATTTACAAGTGTATATATCTATAACACTTGTAAATGTTACAATAATTTTTTTTATTATAATAGTAGACTAAAACAGGTCAAATTGAATAAATTTATTTGATAAATACGGAAGATCCTGCAACCTTTTTAATGACTTTTATTAATAAGCTTGCACTTTCATATTAAAATAAAATTTCTACTCTAATAACAACTCGAAGTTTTATTATTTATTTATTAAATACTAAGTCATTATTGGTATCACTACGTTGCACAGTCGTTGTTCAAGAGACAGTACTTGTTTACAGAGTGCTGAACCTATGACACTTCATGGGTTGTAGTGGTACAAAACAGAAGTTATCATTTTATTTAATCTTATTTTATTAATGTCATCCACAAAACTTGACATTTAATTTGCGCAATAACAATATATATTTATTTTTAGTCATTAGTCTGAGTTAGTTGGTTCTGGCATGATTATAACAAAAAAGTAGACACAAATAGACGAAGTTTGAATATTCATCAATCAACATTATGCAAAACTTTTAAGCCTTGGAATGTATTGTAAACTCGTAAGGTTTGCTGATGCCAATAATTTGCATGGGTTAATTACGTACAATTTTCAAACACCTTCATTGTCAACCTAGTCATTTGTTTTTGTATGTGGGTATCGTTTACAAAGTAAGCAAAAAAATCTCATTTAACTCAATTCTATTTCAACTACATCTTGCCAAAGATTGGAATTGATAGCTATATTTATAATAAATATAACTTTATTCATTAAATCCGATTTTTTTTTCTAATATTAAAAAAATATATGTTTAAAAATATATAAATGTATAAAAAGTAGTTGAATTTTCAGAGTAGAGTGAAGCAGCGATATGCATATCTTCATCACTTGAGGTCAGTTTTAATGAAGATTTATGCAAAATAGCAGTTTCCGGAATATTGCTGAGTTAGTGTTTAAACGGGTTCTCCTTTTCATTTCTGATCTTATAAATATGTAGAGAAAATTTCGCCTTAAGAAAAATATTTTAACTGAAAATATTAAATGACTATAATTTATCGTATTTTTAGTATCCAAATCAATGAAAATTAATTTAATAATAAATTTCCATTAGTTTAAAAAAAAAATTACTTATTGCTTATTGAATGTCAAAAACTATGACTTATTCAGAATTATGTAATTCACTATTTCTTTTTAAAACAAACAGTGAATCATATTTTTCTGAAGAAAGAGACATTCCCAAAACGTCCAAGACAAGAATATATGTATATTAAAAGTATTGTATTTTTATTCCAAGTGCTTTGACCTTTAGGCTATTATGATCTTGTAATTAAAATTTTATAATTAAGTTATAAAATTTTAAAAATGATTGCTATATGATGAAACATATCAATTATTTATCAAAAATCTTATTATTATTTTATCCCTTTCTTCCTAAGAATCCATCTAAATTGAAGATTTAAAAATATTTATCATTATTAAAAAAATTGACAATCCAGATTTACAAACATTTTTTAAGAATAATAAAAATACAGTGGAACGTTTTAACAGGTTTGGTTAGTTTACGGTAACTAAAAGACAAATTAATAAGCCAAAGGTGCGGTACCCATTGAAATTCAAAAGGTGCTTTGCGTACTTCATATAACTTTCACTTACCATCCTACAGGCACCCCCAAGTTTTGTGAAGATTGATGGACCTTGTTGAATGTGTCACTATTTTTGTGATTTTTGGGGACAAAAACCCCAAAAAACTTCTAAACACCTGTGAAGGCTAACATAATGAACAATTTTTTTTTATTTTTCTGTTGCTATAAACAACTTAGGGTTTCTCGAGGTGGGAATGAAGAATTTAAATGTTGTTTCTACCAAGAAATCAACAGTTTAACAAAGCCGAAATGTAGTCTGAAAATATCGTGCACTCTCGGGGTTTTCCGTTCGAATCGTATGTTGTGTAGATAGTAGTAGTATTTTATTTTTATTTTTGTGATTTTGTGAAATTGGAAGGCGAAAATTATGAACAAATAATTTCTATTTTACTTTTACTATAAAATCCCTATTTTAGAATTTTTTTGAGGTGGGAGTCACGAATATAAATTTTATAGCTGAAAAGAATACAATAGTTTAACGAAGACGTAATGCAATCGGGAATATTAGTGTGGTCTTGGTTTTTCCATTGTTCTTCTGTAGTTATTCATACAATTCTTTATTATTTTGTATTTATACTTTATTTATTATTGTTTACAATGAGAACTATTTATTTTATTTTTTAAAATAAACAAAATTAAAGGTACTTTAGAAGTAGATTTTTTAGAAAAATTGTTATTTAAGCCATGGTCTTACTATTTCATTGACGATGAGAGCTAGCTGATGTTAAAGATCACTTAATTTAACATTAAGTGATGATTTAATTAATTTAATAATTCAATTAAAATCATTATTGTCGTTTTAGAGAAAATCGAAAAAATGTGATACATTGATTCCATAAAGTGGCACTTCCGATCGGTTGCTGTTTGCGAAAAATTCACGTATATACCTGTATGAAATTTCATATAAGTTCTACTAATATGAAATTTCACTTTTTTTACGATAAAACTAATATTTTTAACCGAAAATGTTACTTAAAATAATAAATTTTAACCAGGACACTGCCGGATGTCATTATAGCCTTGAGGTATAAAATAAACATTAATATTGTATGTCTTTCTGAACTTATTTTATTTTCTAAATAAAGATAGAAATGTTTTTGTTTTGTATTTTTTTTTTTTTTATGCATAATTATTTATTTATAATTATTTATGCATAATTAACATTTAAAACCTTAACAACTACGGAACTTCACCAGTTTTCTTCTTAAATAATGACTGTACAGTATTGTTTTCAATTCTTACATATGTGCAGCTTTTATCCTCTCTTACAAATATGATGACATGAATGACCTTGGTTTAGAAATAAGGAAAAAGATATTCATATAATAAACTACACTATACTCAGCACAAAACCATTTTTTTGTTTAACAATTAGCCATTTACAAGTTGATGAAGTAAATATACTAAAATACATTCCATGGTATCTCCATGAACAGTTATTTAATTAGATTTTTTATTTATTTTTTATTGCTAAGCTGTTTACAAGCAAACACACAGAACATTTTGCGAGACTATGGTTTTTGAACTCAAAGGAACTCAAGACGTGTATTTCCGTCGAAATTTGTTCACTTTACATTCCCTTAGCCTTACTATATATTCCATATATAAGTAAGCGAAAGTAAAAAGGCGTCATATAAGTACAAGTACTTTTATTGAGACTTTATTTATTATTAGCTATTCATTATTGATTTTTTTTTTCGTTACCCCCTGACGAAATAAGTACTTAAATACATACATACAGGTATTATGAAAATCGCAAACAATTAATTAAGGAGATTGAATCAAGTTGTGGTCAAATATTTCAACCCTTACTTCCTAATTATACCCCTACTTTTCTTGTCTCTTATTATCGTTAAAATAGAAATCCTTAGTCATTCCGTACTTGATCAAATACTGGCCTAGCCATTATCCTATTTAATTTTAATGTTTCCAATTAAATGTGTATTCAAATTTTTAATAAATATTAACAATTTTAGAACTTTATTTTATTGAAATAAATTCTTAATTTTAGAACTATAAGTTGATTTATGTCAGTATGTTTATTTTTTTTTTCAAACTGTTATAATAGAGCTACTACTAGCTTTTATTCTTCTAAATATATAGGCCTAAATAAAATACTTTAATTAACAATTTGAAATACTTATGATATAACCTTTTCGTTTAGGAAAATCGTATACAATTATTTAAGGAGATTTAACCACTTAACTTGTACGCTAGAGTTAATTCGAGCGGTATTGTTTTTTATCCTGCTATAATTCTTTACACTCCAATATAATCGAGAATTGAAAACAAAAATCTGATAATAATAAAATAAATAACGATGATCTATTCTCTGTAATAATCCTCTATGTAGGTATTAAGACCGATCTCCAAAATCCA
>NW_027105041.1:230626-235759 GCF_000696795.3 Halyomorpha halys
AAAAAAAAAAAAAAAATGCAAGTAAACTGTTGTGAATAATAATTATTCTCAATGAAATATATTTTAGGCTTTACAATTATTATTATGAAAACTTTACCAGAGTAATTATGATTAAATTATTCACTTTTTATTTTGAGAAATCTTGTATATAAATAAAATTTTTAAAAATCTGTTCTATTTATCAAAACTTCTGGTTATTTTAATGTAGTAAGTTTTGTTTTCATAATACTTTAATGGATTTATTTATATTATTGTCAAAAATAATACTTCAAAAAGCGGAATCTCCAGCTGTATTTTCGGGAGCTTAATTAAATGTTCTTTCTGTCTTTTTTCCGATAAGACATTCAGATATTTACTACTCTGACCTCTGCTGGCTAAAAACAATCAATTTTTCATTATTATGTTATTTATTTATTAGGTATGTGTGTTTTCATATCGATGAGCTGTTACATTACAACCCGGCTAATCCATAATAATCGGGATCGAGCCCTCCGTTTAAGCGGAAGATATTATCAGGTACAAATGCATTGGACAACTTGATGATTAGTTGAAGTTACATTTATTAGACTAATTGAAAGTCTTCAAATACTTCCAAATGTAATCATTTAACATTCCTTCCATTCACCAATACTTCTTTCCTGACCCCTCTATCCAGGATAAACTCGAAGGTTTACAAGTTGTCTTTCTACTGACCGTAATGAATTAGTCTTCAATGGAAGTTCGATTCTTAGAAGCGATCTTGATTGAGCGATGCTTCACTAGAAAAAGGAAGAAAGTTTACAAAAGAGCTCTCTGTTCTTAGAATTTTCTTTTCTATTTCCAACTAATGACGACATCTTATCTCTTATTCTGGTGTGTTAAATCGTAGGAGGGCCACTTAGAGTATTGGTATTGTTTTAAAGAAAGTCTTAGTTTAACGCTTGCTATAATAAATGAGAACTTTAATTAAAAGGATTCCTTAACACCAAAATCAAATTCCTGTTATTTTCTTAAGAATTATATTTCCTGCGACTTTGCCTATAAAGGCTTTTAGGATAATTTAAATTAATTGAAAAATTTAAACATAAATTTGTCATAACTGCTATACTGCTGATACTATTAGTCCTGGTTAAGTACGAATTTAAATCAATCCTTTTTTATTAAGAAAAATACCGTAACAGTGTATTAAAAATTTTCTGATCTGTTTACTGTACATCGTTGAAGCTTTTATTTTATTTGATCTTTCATTAAAATGATATGGTGTTCTGGTTTTCTATTAGGAAATAATCTATAATAGGAAGAATCTACATAGCATGTTTCTATACGGTTAAAGAGAAACTCAAAATAGAAAAAAAAAACTTTATTGAAAGCCCATGTTTCAACCCACATTGCAAGGCTTTATCGAAAATTAAAAAAAATAAGATTTTTATTAGGGGTATTCAAGATGTTGTATTAAATGTAAAATGTTTTACCATGTTAAATGTAATAAGTACAAGATTGTGAGTACCCCAACTTCAAGTCATGTTAAATGTTAACTGTATAAGAGCTCGTAGCGGATTTTCTGAGCAACTTGCTTTGTAACTTTTCCTTCCAAAACTTCATGCCTAAAGTGAGTGAAAATTGGAAGTTGGGTAAAAGTTTGGCTACTAAGTGTCTTGTTGATCTGACTTGTGAGGTAGAGAATCAAGATGATTTAATTGACAACTGTCATTACATTATTATTGTTGTCATTCATTGCTTTATTATTCTTGATTTGAACAAAATACGAGCAAGTTTCCTAACACGACAACAAATAAAACGGTGACGAGCTCAGCTGGTCTGTTGTGTGACGTCATTCTCCATTTAACAGACATAGTAACAGACTCTCAACCATGTTATATGTTATATCGTTTTAACATGGTAAAAGAAGGAAATATTTCTCCATTTAACGCGCTTTAGCATGTTAAACTAAAGATCATGAATACCCTAGCATGAGAGTCTAAATTAGACCGCTACACGGTTCATCATAACTTCAGTTCCACTAACTTTCAATATAATTTTTACATTTACTTACCTTTATATGAAATATATTGTATTAGAAGTATTAGGGTCCTGAAAAATTCCGAATCTTAGCTTTTAGTGGAAATACACGTTTTAAGGTCTTTGTCGACCAAGTTTCACAAAATGGACTGTGTGTAAACATGTATGTGAAGAGCATTGAAAAACAAATGTACGAAACTCAAATTTTCTTTTTAAGAGATTGTTACATTAATTGAATATCATCGGTTGTATTTATTTATTTTTTTTTCCATTTTCTCCAAACGGCCACATCTATTTCATTGAATATGTCATATGTATAAACTGTTAAGCGGTCTTTTATATTTTATATAGAAGTAGTTTGACGTGGAATAAATAACGACTTTAACAAACATAATTTCCTTTTAAGGCACATTCATTTCTTTTTGTTTTTAAATAATTAATCACCTATTGTTGTTAGCTGTAGGAAACAATAGTTAATTATAAAATATGAAAGAATTCGGAAATTAATTGGATGCGCACACCGCAGATTTTTTTATCTAATATTAGATATAATGATTCTATTTTTGCTTTTTTTTTTTTTTTTTTTCCCGATTTTTGGTTTTCATCAAATTGATGGCTCATTCACGAGATATCATGCACTCTTATCCATAAGCTATTATATTTACTTATTGTGTATTATTATGCAGTTATATATTAAAATAAAAATAAATTGAATTTTATAACAGTTTAATGTTTATCTGTGAAGTCGTTCTTCTTTATTTTATTTTCTGCTTTAATTGAATAAATATTAGCATTGTATATTTTATCTTTTCTTTTAATTAATTTATTGTTTTCGAACTATCCATTACGTAACAAACTGAGAAAATAAATAATTTGATGATCAGCTAAAGAAAAGGACGTGGCGATAAAAGACTGGGTCAATGGTATTCGATTGACTAGCCGCTATCGGGGTCGCAGGTCCCCATTGACGTTTGTGCCCCATGTGCCGCGAGTGTAATCAATTTTAAAAATAAATTCTGTTTATTAGATTATGAATAAATATAATAAATTATCGAGCGCCTTCAATAAAGTATCGTCTCCTCTCACTGCCTTCACATCGCCTATCTCTCGCCTTCTGTAGCTAATGGTGCTTTGTTTTATTTCTCTATTTATTCTTGATGATAAGTTGGTTGTCATTTTTATCTGTGAAAGTCTTATTTCACAGCCAAAGAACTTTTCTTATCTCTTATTAACGTTAAAATATTTACATCATTGAAGAAGGAAATCCTTAGTTACTCCGTACTTAATCAAATACTTGTCTAGCCATTATCCTTTATAATTTCATTTCAATGTTTCCAGTTCATGTTTATTCAAATGTTTAATAAATATTGACAATTTTAGAACTCGATTTTATTAAAATAAATTCTTAATTTTGGAAATGGTATTTTTTTTTTCGGCCAAGACTCCCATTGGAGTCCTTTATTGCCTAACCATGGGTTGAGGTCAAAGTTCTTCATTTTGTGGGACCGCCACTCAATGAAAAAAGTCAACCTCCCAGACAGGATTCAAACTGCCACCGCCAATAGACACCATTTTGGTAAGACTGTGTCTTAAGCATTGAATTACGGGCGGCGCTTTGGAAATGGTATTAATTGTATGTTCTCATTTGACTGAAAATTATTACAACTAATTCCCTTTCAGTTTGGGCTCTGCTAACTGAAAAATAATAGAGAAACCTTTTAAAAGAGTCTTGTGAAAAATTTCTAGAAAAATTCTAAAAAAAAAGTTTAAATAAATTCGTAACCTATAATGGAAGTTGCGTAATCGAGGTCAACAATAACCAGCTTTGAGTTATCGTAGTCTCAAGTCCATAGACTTTTTTACATTCCTATTAAAGTAATAAACCAGTACAAAGAAATACAATATATTAATTGAATAAAAGCATAACATATTGGCGTAATCTATTAAATGGTGCTGTCATTTTCCATCCAAACATGGGTTTCATAAGTATTTGAATAAGAAACATATTTTATTAATTTAACTCGCATATAAAACAGAAAATCCATTTTTCAAAACATCTTTGGTGAGTTTTTCATTTTGCAAAAAATGCTATATATTTTTAGTAAAACATAATGTGGTAATTTTGAAGAATTTTCTTCATACATTTAAAACTATACTAACCAATCTTTTATAATAATAAAACAGGATTAAAATAATAATAATTGTAATTACAGTTAATAACAGTTAACTATTTATTTGCCGACGTTTCGCTCCACTTAGCAGGGCTGTCTTGTTTAAAATGCAGCTAACAAGTCGATTTTTTTGTTCCTTTTGACCGACTTCCCTCCCCCCTCCTCACTATCTCATTTATATTTTAAAGAATATTATCTGTTCCATAACAAACAGTTCATACACAAGTATCAGCGTAACAAAAAAAATTTTTTTTTACATTTTAATTTGGTGATGACAAATGTGTTATTAACTAAATATATCTGCTAAATAAATTGTTACTAAATAGAAATCACCCTCCTGCCGTGCAATTAGGTTAATAACCCTCATCACATCATAATTATATAAAGTTATATATTTATTTGCACAACGATATTGTCTTTAACCACAATGAATAACTATGTCAAGGCACAACCGCAAATCTTATTTTTCCGGTCATCGATGTTGCATTTCCTTCAGTGTTGGAGTCTTTGACTCTCAAAGACCTGTCCTCAAGAAAATATCCATGGAATCCATCCGTATAATGTATTTTCCGCTATGGTTTTTCTGTCTGTTATGTAAGATAAAACAGTATTTTGAAGTTTTTCTACCGCGTATCTCCAATTACGTAAAATTAACGACTGTGAAATAGATACGTCTTGCTGGATTACTTAAACATAGTGATGGAAAATATTTCTTACCGTATCGTTGTAACTATTCTTACGCTGGAGCGATGGTGTGATTTTTTATATTATTATTATTATTACTTTTAAGGTATGATGTACTTTTCTATTAAATACAGTTTTAGTTTTTTTTTTCCCTCTTTCCTTTCAGAAAAACCTCGTTTAGTCAGGGGTAGGGAAAAGATAAACGAGATAACTTAAAACATTTTGAGACAAGTTTTAAGACCACTTTAATTGTAATTAATAAAATATTTTTTACTTATTA
>NW_027105041.1:236095-244264 GCF_000696795.3 Halyomorpha halys
GGCTCGGAGGATTGTCGGGAATGAAAGGGGAAACAAGGTTAGAGAGGGTCAAATGGGTTTGAGTGGTTAGGGAGTTTATAACAGGATTGATATCTGGTTCGGGCTAGATCGGTAACAAATGGAAATAAAGTCTTTGTAGATGATTTTATTTGTGACAAAGTAGGAAGCATTAAGGATTTCCCGAAGGATTTTGGATTGTAGGGATTGGATGCGAGAGGAATTCGAAGGTTTAGTGGAGCCCCAAAGCTCAACCAGTATGTCCAGATAGGCCTTATAATTGTCATGTAAATCAGTCTTTAGTAATGGATTGGAAGTTTGGACCGTTTGTCTAGTAAGTGCTGTAATAGTCGGAGCTACGTGCACCTTCCTGTCTTTTCAGTCTTTGCTGACCGCAACCCCCGACAAACTTCTCCAATCATTAATCTACGGTCAACTATCTACACCTCATTAATTTATTTATGTTCAGTTTGAAACATTGCGTGTAGGTTGAACGATCCTCTTAAATTAAGATCAGTGGCATAATCTTGAAGTTATTGAATTTTTTATGATTTCCGAAACAAAATCGAAGACCCTAGTTTAGCGAAAATTTTTAGAAAAAATACATTTATTATTATATAACCGTAAAAACTTCACAAAATGTTACAAGGTGTACCTCCGTAAGTAAGTTAGAACCATAGATATCAAATAAAATGTTTGAAAAAAGTTTCTTGATTTTATATTACTTTCTCTCCACAAATAGGTATAAAATCTAAAAGATACTCATATGCTTTGTCAGTACTAATTTTATTTTGTTAGTACTTATTTGACTAAAACAAAGTTAGTTTTACTTATTAGTACGATGTGTTAAATTAAAACTAGTGTTATTTTGGCCCAAATGAAATAAGATTTACTTAGAAGTGTTACGTTGGCACAAATAAAGCAAGTTTAACACATTTGTGTTATATTCTCTTACTACACCAATATCAACTTCTTACGAAAGAAATATTTTAACTAGCCCTAATTTTTTCTTCGACTTGTTACTGGGTTTACACAGTAGTGCATCCCTGAGTTTGTGAAGATTTTAAAGAAATATATTTCTACAATTATGCTATTCTTAAGAACGACTCCTCATAATCTTCAACTTATCAGCCGTTTTTGCCTCGATATGGGGTATTCATGATGTGTTAATTGTAAAATGTTTTACCATGCTAAATGTTATAAGAATAGGATTGTGAGCAGCCCTATTTAAAGTCAGTTAAATACATAAGAGCTCCTAGTGGATTTTTTGAACAACTTATATTTAAAATACTATATTAAAATACTTCATGGTATTATTTCCTTATAAGTTTTGATTAAAGTAATTTATTTCAACATGTCTAAAGAGGAAGTTGTGTAAAAATATGGCCCCTGAGTGTCTTGTTGATTTTCTAAATTGTGAGGAAGAGAGTCAAGATGAGCTAATTGACAACTGTCATTAAGTTATTATTATTGTCATCCAATCGCTGTATTAGTTTTTAAAAAATCCTAAACAATACTAACACGATCAAATCAAACAACGAGCAAGTAACCTAACACAACTACATACAAAACGGTGACAAAGCTGGTCTGTTGCGTGGCGTCGTCATTCTCCATTTAACAGACCTAGTAACAGACTCTACCATGTTATATGTTATATCGTTTTAACATGGTAAAATATGGAAATATTTCTCCTTTTAACATAAGTTTTTCCATTTAATATGTTAAACTAAAGATCATGAATATCCCTTTAGATGCCTATTTGGTATCATGTGGTATGCTAAACCGTTCACAAATCTGGAGGAGCTATGGCTGTGAACATTTTATGACACTGATGGCTAAATCAAATGCGATCTTAAAAGGCTTTGATTTTGTTTATCTCAACATCTATTTCAGTTAGTTTCGTATTTTGAATGTATAGTAGAATGAAGTATTTTGAAAAAATAGTACCTATTTTGTTTTATTCATCAAATTGAAAATCGAAAGTAATAGGTTAGTGAATCTTCTGTTGTAGAATTTCGAAATTTAAATAAATTCCATAACTTATGTAAATTTAATGAAAGTGATGTGTTACACTATGAACCTTCAACGTACTTTTGGCACTAGTCAGCGAGTCGGAAATGCGTGCTCATCATCTTCGAAAACTGTTATCTCATCAGAATTTTGCGCCTCTAAGGCTAATTTATTTGCTAGAGTAGTATATTTTACAAAAGAGATTTATGTGGAACTTGCAAAGTCTCTTGTCCTTATTGGTCGGTAAAGTGAGTAAGAGGACACAAATAAGGCTTCTCCTACACCGCAATCCTATCATAGTTTATTGTATCAGCAGATCTTCTAGTTATTGCATTATGTAACTTTTACCTTAGTTATATTAGAGGTATCAGTTTTCTGACAAAATTAAATTCTATATTTTTGGACCAGTAGTTGTTTTTTTTTTTTAGAACTATTTTACTTTCACTTAGCTTGTACTTTGTTTTTTTTATTATTATTTTAAGGCATTAACCACTTCAGGGTCATTATTCTCTTAGTTTCCGAATTTTTTATTATACTTTATCTCCTTATAATGCGACATTTTTAATAGTCCTTACTGTCTTAATTTCCGAATTTAAATCTATTATGGTATTTAAATGTAACTATTGAAAAATGGGAACCTATTGGGATAAAATTTTGAGAGATTCAGAAATTTGAAAAGTTTATCTACAGTCTGTTATACTGCAAAATTGAATGGAGGTCTGCAGGTAATTCATACAAAGATTTGATGGAGTCCTTTTATTTATATGTAATTTCGCATCAATTAATTTTTACATAATATTTATCCTACCTTAAATTATCTTATTGTTGTAATATTCTTAGTTGTTTTTTTTTGTATCTTTTTAGCCTTGATGAAGCCCTGCAAAGTTGGGCGAAACGTCGGACATTAAAATAGTTATAAACTATTTGTTCTTTTTTTGACCGCAACCCTGACTATCTTCTTATATTTGATGGAGTCGCTTGCTTGGCATTCGGTTAAGATGTGTTTAACGGTAGTCCGGCATACAGGTGGAGATTCGCGGGCCATGTAGTTACCGTGGGTCAGGCGCGTATGACCTATTCCAAGGCGCGTATGACCTATTCCAAGGCTCGTCAAAATCACCTCCTCTCTGCGCCCTTTTCTAGTGGACGATATCCAAGAGGAAACATCACTTCTAATTTCCCGTAATTTATTGTTGTAACATTTGCCCACATTTAATGCCATTTAAATTAAATTCTCTGCCTAATGAGGGCAATGAAGTCATCGACAGGCACTCCGTGATGAGGAATCCCTTACCGTGGAATCACCTATCTTTATATAGAATATTGCTGTCCCAGTTTAACAGTGTTATATTATCTCATTAAGCCCAGATACTGGTCTCTGTGATTGTGAACATTATATCTCAGATATGGACAGTAAGAAATTAAAATTTCGTGTATAAGGCAGTCATATGCTTGGGATGTTAAAACTCTTTATCTAAATTCGACTTTTCACCACTGTATATTACACATTTTACATTTTTTTTAGAAGTTTCTCAAAATCTACTCTAAAGATTTTAATTAGACTCTTTATAATCTTGTACGATTGATTGATATATAACATGAGCTATCATCTAATCAAAATAAGCTTGCAGCTCTTAAATACCTAGTTTTAAAAATATCTTCCTCTAAAGTACTTTGAATTTGGCTAAATTGAAATAATTGACAATGGGGTAATGTAAAATATGAAAAACAAATTAGAAATTAACTTTAAAAAAAAAGTAAATGTTTACTTATTTCCATTCATCCATAGATGTATGAAACTTGCAAAGTATCTCGTTCTTATTGGTCGGTAAAATATGAAATATTTTGATAGTGCTGACGTGCTACCCATTGTCAAATAATAACAAGATTAATATGTACAAATATTTAAGTAACTGAAAAAATAGAGAGGAGAAAGAAGGTATCTAAAGCGCTGTAGTTTATAAATATATATACCTCAATCATACCATATCTCTAGCTTAAGAAAGAAAAGTTACTATAAGAAAGAATATTTTCTAATCCTGAATCAATATAATCGTTAATAAATGCTGGAATCCAAGAAATTTAACTTCTAAAGAACGTCTCACAAATATTTTTTTATTTTCTAAAATATCATGTATTGTCAACTCAGTAAGTAAGAATGCAGAAAAATGGGTATTTTTTAAAATGTCAATAGAAGATTAAATCATTTTCACAACCTTGTTTTTCCCCATTGTGTTCTTAATTGTTTTTTTTTTCCAGAGCCTTATTAAAATACAGGTTAGGTAATTATTCATGCACTTATTCTCTTTGCTACACAAATTGAATCAACGAATCCTATATATTGTGCATTGTAATATCCAACATTAATACGTTGCAGTATCTTTTTACTACTTTGATCTTTAAACAAACGGACGTCCTTCTAATATTTATAAACGTTCCCAACAGTTGTGAAAGGAAAACCATTGGTGTTTGTGATCCAGGGTTGTTACGCCTATGAGTCAAAACTAACATATTTATAGTAAAAATAATCATACTTTACATACCTTATGCTAACTAAAAATATAATTTTTGAATGCTCTGTTTGTGAACGCTTTTGTTATTTTTAAATATTTTTATTTATTTTGATACATCGAATCTTTCTTTTACAGATCTTTAAAATATTATGTTAAATTAGGAAACATGTCTAACGTTGCTTTTATTGATTAATATTTTTGGCATTTTTCTACTTGATTTCTTTTAAGCAAAATGAAGGTGACGAGGATGGTCAAAAATTTAAATGTATAATTTTAAATTATTTAGTTTAGGAAGAAAACATTAAGTTAGTGTAAATTAGTCTTATACTAAATAATTGAATACTTAAAAAATTTTTGTCGTTTTTTGGAAGTTCCGTTTATAGTTTTGTTTGCGCCCCTAGTAATTTTTAAATTTGTCTTCAATAATCGAAGTTTTATTACAAAACTTTATATATAATCTTTACACTTTCCTGAGACTGGTTATTATTTTTCAAATAAATTAACTCTATCCAATTTTAGTCTCAAAACAATTTATATTTCTACAAAGTCCGACGTTTCGGCCAATTCGGCCATCCTCAAGGACAATCTTAATGCAGTTTTAGAACATCAATTTTTAAAAAAACTTTATGAAGGCTGTTTTTTTATTTTATTCATTTAAAAAATTGCATCCAATATGGTCCGACCAGATGACATTGGTTGGTCAGTGCTAAAATAACATATAAAAATAGTAGGTATAAGTTAATGTAAACATTAAGTTTACACTATTAGAGCGTTGTGGAGGCTATACAATTTTTATGGTTAAGTGCAATATGAATTGATCTGAGGTGATAAAAATAATATTTTAATTAAAAACTACTAAAATGAAAATAAAGTAAAAAATAAAAATAAATTGATAATTATTAAAAAATAAAATAAAAAATAATAAAAATAACTGAACGGATTATGAAGTGAATAATAAAGCTACAAATTTACAATTACTGAGTTAATATAATAATGAAAATAAAGAGATATAATATAATAATGAGATTCTGCCCAGGTCATTAATTTTACTCCACAAATTACATAATTTTGTCAATTCTTTACATTAAATTAAAAATTAAAACTTTTAATCACAGTAAGCCTTCTCTACTATAATTTATCACAACAATCTATTGTTCCTGAATGCCTTTTTAAAATTGATGTTCTAAAATTGTATTAAGATTGTCCTTGAGGAATTGGCCGAAACGTCAGACTTATAAAGAAATATAAATTGTTTTTAGACTAAAATTTAATAGAGTTAATTTATTTGAGCAAAGTTCTAACGTTTGTAGCAAAAGAGTTGTAGGGTTTCAAAGTTACCCAAAAGTCTCTTTAATTGTTGTTTTTCGTAGTATTTTTGGTGAAACAGAATATTTAATTTTCAACTATAACTAAGCATCTTGATAACCAAACTATCTGTAATCCTCATAATGCTTATTGTTATGTTTTCCAGCTTATTGTGTGAACTGGCAAAGTAGTAATTTTTAGTAAACTAGTAACTTTTCTTGGCCGGTTTGTACTTTTTGTTCCTGCAACCATTTTGCCTAATAACCGATATAAGGCAAACGCCCAGTTTATGCTTTCATTTCGATCATAGAAGCCATAATATTAGGTTCAGGTGTATGAGATAGACTTCTAAAATAGTTCGGTGTAAGAGCAATTTGCGAAAGGTGAAGTTGAATCTGGACGCACCTCTTCACCAGGTGACATCATTGTGTGTACAAGATATTTCATGGTCAAGTGTAAGTTTTTTTTCCATAAAAATCTTATTCTGCTTATTAGGCACAAACCAATCAGTTTAATTCATATATAGTCCTGTTAATGTTTCTTATAAAAGATAATTTAATTATATATTTTTAAATTCTTTTCTCTTGACGTTTGCTAGCCTTTAAATATTTTTCTAGGTACACACAGAGCCCTCTGATATGTTTTAGCTCGGGCCTTCAAGCATCAATACTCCAGCCGAGTATTGACTAATTATTTCAAAAGTTATAACTTGTTTTTCTTTCTCCTACTAACTAGCCATTTCGGAGTGATTATTCTACAGGTTACCAACCTATTTTAAGTGTATTATAACGCTAAGGGTCAGGTCCTTCAACTAATTGCCCTGACAAACTATATCTTTGATAATAAAAATATCTTATTCCTAAGGCAAAGAGATTCCATGCGCAGACTTTTTTAATCAGTTGGTGTTGGAAAATATATAAGTCCCTACTCCTTTACTCAAACTTTCTCCTTCATTATAGTCAGGCTTTAAATTAAAAAATAAAAAAGTGCAAGATGCATAATATTTCAACGTGACTGATTAAATTTTTTTTTCTCTTGATGTTCTTGTTATTTCTTCTTTAAGTCATTTAGGGACTTAGCTTTCTTTTAACTTGACGGAATTTTCATGTATTTGTCGCTTTTTTTTACTCGCACACAACTACATTGTATATTTATCTCTTCTGAGTTGTGTAATATAGTTAAATTTATTAATTATTATAAGCTAAGTATATTTCCTCCTTTAGCAAGTAATTATGTACACTTTTTACTTAATATTCGTAATTTGTTGGGTATTTAAATTAGTATATATTTCATTAACCTTTAGCAGCCTCTAAATGTATTTAGCTTATTATTTATATTTACGCTTATTTATTATTCATTTTCTTAAAAATAATTCCATAATTTTATTTTATTTCTTTAATATTTATATGTATAAGTTCTGGGTAACGACCGGCAGAACATTCTGATGATAATTATGATATAAGTATTTCTCGATTTGTTTTAATTGCTCCATTCAACTGCATATTAAACGGTAAATTCCACCCTTAACTTTGATTTGTTATTTATAAATCTTTTTCGTGTTTACCTGAATTCTAAAATATAAAATTACAATAAAATATGTATAAAATTGTACATTTTTTTTTTTATTTTAGATCAAAATCACTATTGTTAATAAAAAGTTAACTTTCTTATATCTATTCTATTATGAATTCAATAAATTAACTTTCTGTAAAATCGCTATAAAAATAAATAATAATAAAAAAAGGTAAAAAAATTAATTTATTTTTATCCTTATTACATTTCCATCAGTTTAAGTATATTATACTTAATATACCGTCCGGTCGGTTTCAATCACTCTTCTCTTTCTTCTCTCGTTGTCTCTCAATCTGTTATCTATTTATAATCCTTTAATATATTATTTATTTATGTTTCTCTTTTGGTTTTTTAGTCATTTTGAATGATTCAAGCTGTAATAATAAATCTTCCAATTATATAACTTAGAAGGGTTGTATAGTTCCAGTAACACCGAAGGCAGAAACACACCTGTGGGTTTTTTTTTGTGGGTTACAAATAATCGTTATGACTTCTGCTTCATCTTTTTCTTCCTCCCTTTAGTGTGTATATGCTTCTAGTCTTCGCTTCTGTCAGGTTCCTCTTTTGTTTTAAGGTCTAAGGTCTCTGCGTTTCCCTGATCGCTCCATGTTACTGGTGGCGGAGGTTCTTGGTTGCCCTCTCGATTTTCATCCCCGGTCTCACCTCGGATTTTTATAGGGTCCAAACATGTTCATACCATCTCGGTCGTCTCTAATCCCGGGACTCCGTCACCGCGCGTACTTTTAGCTCCTCTCTAATCCTGTCATTCCGG
>NW_027105041.1:244383-245749 GCF_000696795.3 Halyomorpha halys
ATGCCTCTTTTATATAATTATAACGTAAACCTATTTGTATGTAAGAGTTTTTAGAACTACATAAGTCTTTTTTTCTGTATAAATTATTCCAATGATTGACCTTTCTTTATTTAAAATTGATGTATATCTATGATGTTTTAGTGAATATATTCATAATAATATCAGGTTCTAATCCACTTATTGTTTATTACTGTTGCAATTGAAGTTTTTTTAAGCTGTGTTGTAAGTAGGGCATTTAAAACCTGAGATATCCGCAGACTATCCAATTCATGTTCTTTTGAATTTCCAAAATGATTGATATATTTTTTTCTTAGTCGGTTTTTATTGTGTAATTCTTCCGTTCTCATTTCTTTACTTTAAGAGAGGTTCTAAATTTATGATGGAGGTTTCATTTTTCATAACTGCCTCATGCCTGAATTTAAAAGGCGTTGATTGATCCTCAAGGTAATTCCAATAGGTACAAACTGAGGTTAGTCAAGGCTGAATCTGGAACATTCTGGTCCAATTGAGCAATGATGCGTATCCGCTTTAGTGATTAACTTGTATGTTAGGCCTTTTCTCACATGCAAATTTTAGTCAGGCAATGAAATATTGACCTTACTAAATTGTTTAAAAAATTCAATCGTGACTACTAACTACAAACGTAGTATTATAATATATTAAATATATTTTCTTAGGCAAATCTATGTAAAAGGGGGTATACAGAACTTCAAAAATTACCAAGTATAAAATATTATTATTGCAATACTCCTAAGAATTGTTCACTATTAGGGCAATAAAATAGGAAATTTATTATTATTAATTATAAGAAGCTCCAACAGTTTCAGAGCAGTATGATCATACGTGTAGTGAGACATACTTCACTACAAAGAGTAAAGAGTAATTCACACGACACTCGACCTACCAACTGTGACAGAATTTATCACGAGGTGGCATATCAAATTTTTTGATAGCCTCCAGTACTGTACGAATCCACTAATCAGGACACAGACAGCGACTGGACGTTCACACAGATGGCAGACTCAGTCTAGACTGTCAAGTAACTCATCTGACTTAACAAACCTGGTGAGCCCAGTCACCATCAGACTGACACAAACTACTACTTTTTCCAAAAGATCGAATATCCTCAGTCCACTCTTCCAATGCTGAAAAAGAGGCTATTCTCAAACCGTTTTTCCTATCATGACATCAACTCAACGCACCCTTGCGGCTTAGGAAAAAAAATTAATTATTTCAGGTTCAACAGTTGTTAGAAAGATATTAAAGTATTCTTGCAAGTATAATAGTCTTTCATGATTTGTCCTCCATTCCCTGAAGACCTTTTGAAAATAAACATTGAGATCGGTTAGAAGAATTTTTTTTAGCT
>NW_027105041.1:250396-251421 GCF_000696795.3 Halyomorpha halys
TATACAGTTGTAAATATCAATAAATAAATAATAATAAAAAAAAAACATTGTAACAAACCAATATATAAATTTTAAGATGCGTTCAATCGTCCATTTTTCAAATGTTATCTTTTGTCAATGAGTACATATATTAATTTATCTACTTTGTATTTTATATTTGTTGCGAGTCGGTTCGAATATTAATAAGAAATGCATCCTTCATTGATAATTCCTTTAAGGATAATTAGAATATCCATTTAGTAGTTCATTATCAAGAAGACTTTTAATAGTTGTTATGCACGCATGAAATTTGACGTTTCAATTGTTACTGGTATATTCTTTATGACGTTTTAAGTATTTATTTATTTGTTTATTCATAGTTTAAATTATGAGTTCCTGAACGTACAAATCGTTGATACTTATATCTTTCTGTTTTTTTGTGAAGTAAGACAAATTAATCTTGTATTTTATGCTAGTCTAATAAATCTATCTTGTCAAAAAGGAATTATTTTAATTCACCCTTATTCTTCGAAAATATTTTAATCAATCAATCAAACCGAATAAATAAATAAAGGTGTATACACTTTTATTCCCTAAGGTGCTTTTGTCATTTAGGAATGAATTAATAGGTTTCCAGGTCATTGCTGTCGTGTTGCAAGTCTGCGTAATGTCAACAAGTTCAAACCCACTTAGAATTAGTTCAAAATTAATGTTAACGTTTTATAATTTAATTAAATTCGATATGGATTATTAAAAAAGGAAAACTGGCTGTTATTTATTATTGAATATATATTATTGCAGTGCAGCTCATGACTAATGGATGGTTTCTCTACCTTTCAGTATTTTTTTGTAATTATTATCAATTACCATCAATGATTTAAAAATATTAATATTTTATGGACATTCTTATTAATATCGATATCAAACTTTATTCATAATCTTAAATATTTTAAAACATCGATGTTTAGAAAACATCGGCTTAAAAACATCGACATCGATGTCGCATCCCTAATGTGATCCCCTATACTTCTGACATTGGACAATGC
>NW_027105041.1:251596-254107 GCF_000696795.3 Halyomorpha halys
ATATTTCAATTTAAAATTGATCAGGATTTAGAGACATTAATCAATACTAAGTTTCATTACAGCCAACGCAATCATTTTTATCTAATATTTTTGTTGTAATTATTTTATTTTCAACGTACTTATATATTTTTTTTCGTGAAGAAGTTCTAATCTATTATAATTTTATATTATCCTATAATTACTAGGGTGTAAGGGTCTAGTTTTGATTCCCTAGGACCGTGACAAAAGAAAGGAAACCTCGCCAAGTTTGAATCGACCCAGCACCGTATCAGGCATGAGGTTGCTATGGTAACGCTATGACGCCCTCAGCTTCAGCGGCTTAACTTTTACTTTGTGCAATAAGTTCTGAGATTATTAATGAAAAATTTATGTCTTCAAAACTGCTCAGTTATGATACTGATGTTCCCCGATCCTACTTATATTATTACCTCCTTGAAGATTAGATAAACATGTCCTCCGTTGGATTGGCGACTGCCGCTCCCATGAAGATTGGCTGAAATGATCCTCAATGCTCCTTACATTATGCATTCCGCCGACGGCCCTGTCCGGAGCACATCCTCTCCGGCCTCATCTAGATCGCTCCTCACGTTTCTACTCGGTTGTAGCAATCTTCTCCCACTGGCCACTTTTCCGTTCTCCCTCGGTCGCCAGTCTAGACCATTAGGGAATTTTCTTAATAGGCCATCTATCAATATTGAAGTGGAATACTAATTCTTAAATCTTAATTCTGACATAATTTAAGATGTATTTTAATACGAGTAATATGTTTCAAACACATTTTTCTTTTTATTCACTATTTGTTGAAGTTACTTTTTTCTATTTATCTGACGTTTTATATTAGATATGATTTGATACTTTGTTTTGATACAGTACCGATACTTATGTTGATTTTATGCCTTGATCTTAATTTTATGCCTTATATAACTAATGTCCTAAAGAATAGCCAAAATGCTATCCATTATAATTATTATAATAATAATTGTTCTTTTGATTTTTAAACATTTCTGTCGATTTCAATTTATTATCGTATCAGATTATTAATATCCGATTACATACAAATGGTTGTTCGGTTAACTTCAAAGATTTAAGCATTAATTTGTTCATTACTGCACTAACAATAAGAGTTGGAAACTGTCTAATCATTTTTAAATGATGATTAAAAGTAAAAAAAAAAAACCTAAAAAAGAATTAATAAACGAATAATTACAGGATATAGTCAAATCTTAACAACTATAAATTTGTACTTTTTTTTATGACTCTTCCTGGACATTCAGACGTATGGGGTAGTGGTTATGTACAGGTATCCAACCTATTCTAACTATGGTGGGAGGTCAAGTTTTCATTTTGTGGGACTGCCACAGAAATGAAAATGTCGACTCCCTGGCTGAATTCAAACCGATGCCGCCGCAGTTCCCAGGCCGCAAAGGCCTACGCCTTAAACAGCCGAGCTACGAACGGCCTTATAATAGTTGCACTTATATCTGTGTGATCTGTATAGTATTATCTATTTAATCTTTCATATTAATCAAATTTTTTGCTTACTTATTTAAATGTTTCTCCTTATGTATGTTGTATACTTGTATTATAGTACATTCAGTATTATAAAATGTTACGTTATGTACTTGTAAAATTTGATCGCATCTCCTGTGCCAAAAATATTAAAAGACTGCTGGCTAGTGTATTTACATAGAATATGTTAATAAACCCTGGCACTACATATTTATTCAGTTTACCAAACTGTTCTTAGTGAGGTTTGTCTCAAAATAAAGGTATCGACAAACATCAATATTGGTGATTTTTCAAAAAATAAATAAATAAAAGTGAACTTCTTTTTACTTGTGAGTACTAAAAAATCACAATAATTTTTTTTAAGTAAAAGGAAAATAACTGTTAAAAAAATGCTAACGACATTAGAAAAGTGCTTGATGTTGACATTTTTTTCAGAGGAATCTATTTGCTTTTTTGAATAACTTAAATATAATTAATAAAAAAGCCGCATCTATTTTTAAAATATGACATTTATATTAATTATTAAATTTGAATATTATAAAATAATTTTCTTTTATGAGTTATTTAAATTAGTGTTCATGAGTTATATTAGGTGCTATATTTTTATATTTGAAAATTTGTTTTCTCAATAGTTATCAATTGTCAGAAACAAGATCAATATTAACAACTGAGAATGAATATTTATAATTTATAATATATTATGAATATGATTAAATGATCTCATGAATATAGTAATCGATTTTTGCACTTTTTTTAAAAAAATGTATATGTATTAAAACATAGGTGATGTGATCTAGGGATGCGACATCGATAAAAAAAAAATCGATGTTTTTCAACATCGATGTGTTTTTTTTTTTAGTCATTTCTGTAACATAAAGACTGTTCTAAAGACTACGCATGCTCCGGCCAGTCAGAAGTGCTTTTTCAATCAACCAATAGGACATGAAATCCAAAAAACCTCAATGTTTTAAAATATAGTTGCTTACAATACATTACCCAAAA
>NW_027105041.1:254792-259673 GCF_000696795.3 Halyomorpha halys
CATCGATGTATTCTGGGTAATTTTATATTGAGCAAAGATATTCTAAAACATCGTTGTTTTTCTAGTCGTAATTTATCTCTATCTAACGACATAGCGTGAAGGTTGGAGGTACTTTATTATTCGACCACATTGTTGATAGGAATCTATTTATACTGTAAATTTTTGATTTTCATTTAGTTATTTTTGGAAAAAAAAATGAAAAATTGGGACAAAACAACGATGTTTAGAAAACATCGGCTTAAAAACATCGATGTTTAGAAAACATCGGCTTAAAAACATCGATGTTTAGAAAACATCGGCTTAAAAACATCGATGTTTGGAAAACATCGGCTTAAAAACATCGATGTTTAGAAAACATCGGCTTAAAAACATCGACATCGATGTCGCATCCCTAATGTGATCCCCTATACTTCTGACATTGGACAATGCAAGTCCGGTGTGTCGACGGTCCATAGTTAATTCATTTTGACTGTACGCAATGAAAGTTTTTTTGTTACAGTTCCTCTTCAAGAGAAGCTGTAGGTAAAAAAAAAAAAAAATACACATGTTATGAATATTATATTCTCCAATTATTATGATCATTTACTGCTGAAAAAAATATTACTTATTGTTCGACCAAACAATTATGGGTAAAGTTTTTAGCTGTTAAATCACTTTTAACATATTCCGCCAAAGAGAACGGATATTTTTTCGAGTAAAATAATTATGACTTTGCATAAATGCATATGTATCAAATGCAAATTTGAAATAATTTATTAAAATTTCGAAGGCTGAGAAGCTATTCTTAAGAAAGTTTGACTCAGTTTAGTCAGCCGAGAACGAGTCCCATATCCGGTTCATTTTACTTATCCGCAGGTCTCTCTAACATTTCGCGATTCAGGTGTTCGCATAATTTTTTTTCTTAACAGAGGGATTCCAATACAAGAGATGTCAGGAGTATTCTGTAGCCTGGTGGTGGGTTTCACTCATCTTCACTAAATCTTTCACTCATGGCTCATTGACGGAATCTACTACTCAAAAGAGATCTAAAATACGTTTTATTATTTTGATGATATTAGATCTTTCTCTCCTAAAGTGACAATGAACTGCGTATTTAGAGGAAGTGAAGTCGATTTATGTGGGATATCTTTTCTTCTACAACTTATCAAAGGCAAAAGGTATTGTTTTTCTTTCATATTTTATTAATACCCATCCCATAAAAGTTTAGTGTTTAATCATTCCTGTTCGTAAATTATTTTAACTCTTTTACAATATGGTATATTCGAAGTTGACAATTTGATAGAATTTAACATGGGGACAGTTGATTATGTCCGAAACCGGTTTTCGATTAATGATCGTTCCAGTTTACATATTCGAATGTTTCAGCAAAAAAATAAATAAATAAATAAATAAATGAAGGAATATAAGTTCTTTCTATGAACGTCATTACAAAAAATACCTACTGAATTACAACTTAAGAGAAATTTTAATTCAGTTTATGTACATTTCGTATTCACATTTATTTATGGAATTTTTATTTATTTTTTTTTATTTAATATTAGTTTTTACGGTAGGCACAAAAGATGTTAAGTGTTTCTTATGACTCTTTTAATATTAACAATACACTAAGATGCGTAATGTTAAATTAAATTATTTGATACAATACGTTGTAATAATTTTATATTTTTTTTATCATAAATTACACATTTGCATGGTACCAATAAATACTTTAATAACAATAATGTTTTCTTCCAGGGACCGATCCGTGAAGCAAGACGATGGGATTTCTACAACCTCGAGGTACTAAGTTTATTTAATTTCATAAATTAAATATTAGTAAGAATTAAATTTATTATTCCTACGACCAGTATTGTGTAGTCTAGTCAACCTTTATTATCTGACTCAACCTTTGCAATTTACTGAAAATGGAGTGGTTTGAATTGAGCTATTCAATCCAAAAATCTTACTGATCAAGCAATCCACCAGTGTTCATTTCTTTATATTTTTGTAGTTTTTATTGTTTTGTTTTTTAATCGGTTTTAGGATTTCTCAGTTATAAACAAATAAATTCAAGTGCATAATCATTTTTATTATGCAAGCTTTTTTTAGAATAATGTCATGGCCATTCTTATCATGGGTGGAAAGACGCAATTTTCCTCTTTATGAAGAGTCCAAAAACCTGGGATAAACTGTGCACAAGATACTGAGCAGCAATCCAACCATAATTTGTGGATTAATTGGACACTTATTGAGTTTTTTTAACGATTTATATAGTCTAAAAAGAAGAAAATTGAATGATAACGATACATAAAAATAAAATGATAACAATATATAAGGAATTAGTAAACAAGACACTTGTGATACAAAAGATGTTATAACAGTCTGTCGTTAAAAATTCAAGATAACTAAGATTCTTAAATTATACTCAGGTACAAAAAGTACAAAGAACCAGGAAAAGTTTAATCAGAGACTCACAGCTAATTTCAATAGTTTTTATATTAATAAGTTAATTCAGACACAAATGTACACGAATAAACATCTATTCCAGATTCTTCTTTAAACAATGAGGGGATTGGATTGAAATGCAGCTAAATTCAAAATCATAACAACGCCAAAGTTTTACAGGAAAAAAACCTAAGATCAGTGTGATTAAAACAAAATCTAGTTAATGATTTATCATCTTTCCAAAGATTATTACCGAGATAATAAATAAATAAATGGAATCCAAAATTGTAATACCTTTGATGCCGTTTTTCAATTTCAGGCGCTTTTTAAATATTGCTCGATTAAACTATTTTAAAGTCTCTCCTTCCCGTTTTAAGCCATTATTTCAAAAGTGATATAGGGCCGTCGCTCTCTGGGGGGTTTTAGTGGTGCGGCGAAGGAATGCCTTTTTTTAGCGTTATGATCTCCTCTTGTGAGATTGTGACATGTCGTACATCGACCAACCTACTCGCTATAATTGTCTGTTTGAAAAGTCAGATAAGTAAGGCTACCCTGGAGGGTGGGAGTGGAGGGTTTCATGCCGTTTTTCAATTTCAGACGCTTTTTAAATATTGCTCGATTCAACTATGTTACCAACGGAACGGCCCCTCCCCGTTCCAATAATCCACTGGCGTAAGCCAACCAAGTTTACTACCTTTATTGGACCCCTCCCCTAACCTTATAATGCCAAAAGGCAATCCAAGATATCCTTCATAACCAGCTATACATATAGCATACCTCCTATATGTACGTACTAAATACCAATTAAAATCTTTTCAGGAGGGTACGAAAAAAAAAGTAATACCTTCAGATTTACTGCATTGTGTACTTCGTCTTTTAAATATTGGGGGAAAACGACTAAAATTACTCCTAAACGGTTTAATAATGACAAATACGAGAGTTGCATTGCTCGGAAGATGAGAAATAGCAGACTTACAAATTTCAGGAATGCATCGTTTTGTTAGAAGAATTCATTTCAAACTTCACTTTTCAAACTCGTGATATAAAACGAAACAATTTCAACCTGTTTTATTTTTTTCTCAGATTAATCCCATTGGACAAAACGGTTGGACAGGTGTCGATTTTTTTTTACAATGTAGAACCACAAAAAAAAGTACCGATCGAAATCGGAAACGGACATACCTTACACTCTCCTCGTTAGTGCGATTTCTCCTGTATAAATTGAAAAACAACCAGAGGTAGTACTGCTCCTTTTGGTACTCCACTTGGATGGTAATTGGCCTTGAATGAATTTCGAAACCTTTGCTACCCAAGAACGATTAATTAGTAATGACATAATGACCGAATACGCCTGTTAACAATACTCAAGGTAACAAGCTTGAGATATGAAGCCAACCTCTTTCGAGCTGATAATTGTTGAATTATCCGTGGATTTATTACGGTTAAAGTCGTTTATCACTTATTGTATGACCTCATAAAAGTCCATTCTTCTACGATTAAAACAAAGGGTTCGTGGAATTAAATCTTCAAGTTCAAAGATGGAAACAGTTACAAATTTATTCTGTTTGTCAGTCAAATATATATTGATAAAAAAACAGTGTTCAAAATCCCGTTATGAATGGGATTTGATAGATTACACGTTCATCGCTTGTGAAAGTACGATAGCGGTTCCTTGGTTTCACTATATAACTTTTGAATTAAATTATCGGTAAATGGAGCTGTAACGGCTGTTTGGAACTATTAGTTTCTTGTAAATGGATTTGTATGGAATAGTTAATGATGCAGCGTTATACATCAAATTCTGATGATGGATTATTTGATACATTGTATTTTTTATCTGTTGATAACTCGTATCGAAAGAGTTCAAGGTATTCGTCCCGAGGAGCTTGGCCTAATGAACTAATGTTTGGTCAATGTTGCTGGGACTACTGGCCTGGACCCTTGCCATCCAGTCAGAGGCTCCTAGATATCACTATCGGCTATTCAGTTTACTCTTCACATTACTAAAGTTACTCCTTGAACTTGCATTAATTGGGCATATCGGTATTTCGGGAAGAATAATGGCGCTATTGTAAACTTTGTGAAATTTACTTATCGCGTTGACCGGAACAAAAATACATTTACTAGATGTTTGTAAGTGGACATACTTTTACTTAAAAATTCGCCGAGGGAGGAATTTTGTAATAATATCTCATGGCTCTCTATGATTAGAAAAGTGACTAGGGATATTTTGTGAATCATTGAGACTGATAATTCTAGTCAATGAGCTTCTGACACTCATTATAAAATTATCACTATAAATTCCAAACAGTTGTAGTAATAAAATGTTTTTCAAATTCTATACTGTCACTGGATCTGGGCACTGTCAACATGAATGGGCTATAAAAACAAAAAGACAACAACTATCATTTAGAGAGAAAAAAAAAATATTATATAAATAAAAATAAAATAGATAAA
>NW_027105041.1:259893-263397 GCF_000696795.3 Halyomorpha halys
TCAGGTCGAAACGTCGGCATAAATAAATATTTTTTGTTTATTTATGTCGTTTCTTTGTTGACCGCACCCCCCAACCATCTTATCCAAATACCTTTTAATATTAATAAAAAATACTTTATTTTTTAATAATGGTTTATTTATTAGTAAAATTCGTAAAATGTTTATATATATATATATCACTTTCATTTGAACATAATTCATTAACAAATCAAATATCCATCTCACTGTAATGCTCTTTCAACACTATAAAGATTTTGAGGTTTATAGTGATATCTGTGATAGATTAATTGAAGAATTCAGTTATAACCAGCCAATTCATTGTGATTTTGTTTTTTAATAAACAGTTTTAATACTATGTTGTCCTTAGAAGAATTTCTTTCAAAAACAGTCAAATCATGTGTGATGTATTGTAAATATATAATTGAATTTTTTTATTAGAATTTTTATCCCATTTATACTTTACTAAGTAATTATTTTTAGGTAAATTCTATGAAATATTTTGATTTTAATCTTTTTCTTTTTTTTTATCGTCTCATATGAATTTTTTTTAAATGAAATTTTCGCTAGTCTGTTTCATTCAAAAAATCATTTTATGAAAAAATATACTCCTCTACCCCTCAAAAATAAGAAACAATTACCAATGTATTGGTACTTGGAGTATTCATTCCAAAATAGTGATTTATAAAAGTATTCTTGGGCCATCCGTGGCTCAGTTGGTTTGGCGCAGGTCTGTCAATCTGAGATGTGCTGGCGGCGCAGGTTTCAATCAGGCCTGGGGCGTTGACTTTTTTCATTAAGTGGCGGTCCCACTAAACGAAAAACTAGACCCTCCAACGTGGTTAGAATAGGGCAGTATGGGACTTCTATGGAAGTCTTGGGCCGACGAAAGGGGAAAAAAGTATTCTAAATCCAGCACTTATATTGGTTCATAAATAATTTACATTGGCATAGAACGTAGGAATTTCTGACGTGTCCTCGGTGTTCATAACAACTGCCATTTTGGCTTCACTTTTCGAAACATTGGTCCACCAAGAGAAATACGTTTGTGCATGTGTATGCGGTAGTATTTTATATAATTTGATGAAATTCATATGAAACCATCTAGATAGCGAATTCCACATTATTGATCATGCTCGAAACTTGATTTGACCATAATCGATTGACACGGAACCAACTCTGTTCCATGATATCTATTACTTATTATTCCAGTAAAAATCTCCGAATTTGTCGACGAACATTTTTTTTCCAAATAGTTTTTTAATTTACAGTCTATTATCGCCGTCGTCATTTGAGCCCGCGTTCGAGGCAAAATGGTACAGTGGTAACAATGTTTACCACATTTTATTGACACTTTTGCCCACTTTAGTTTATTTTCAAGCGGAAAATTCTTACTGAGTTTGTGGCAATCATGGAATATCCAATAGTAACATAATAACTAATAACTAAAATTAGATTCTTTTCGATTTAACGACTTATATCATAGATCATAATTTTTTTCCCTAACCATAGCCAGAAATTTCGCTAAAAATAAAAAATAAATAAAACTTTCAAAACACAAAAAAAAACCCAATGATGTTCTTAAACTAGATAAAAAACTCCAATGATGTTCTTAAACTAGATAAAAAACCCTAATCAACCATGGAAAAAAACACTCTGAGGGAAGATGGTGACATACTTTTTTTACCATTTAAAATTCCAATGTTATACTGAGAAAGAAAATGTATGACAGCATTTTAACTGTTAAATTTTAACCTCTAAATTTTTAGGTATTCTATTTTTGAAACCACTTTCTCACAAGATGGTCTTACCTTCACTGCTTATGCCGATTTCTATCATGATAATTCATCCAGGAAAAAATTCAGGAATGGGCTCACTCTCTAATTTACACTATAACCTGGTTCCACGAGCATGGGTTATCACTTCATCCCACCTATGTTTTATCGTAATAAAAACTGTTTATAGCACATATTAATACAATTAGCACTCATAGAGGCCATGTTACGAATTAATGGTGTATTAATCAAATGCAGATAAGAAAGTTATTTTTGTCCACCTAGATCTGCCATTTGACCTGTGACCTGCTGAACTTGCACGGTACATCTGATTGTAGAATCTGTTCGAATATGGAGGTTTCATATTATAGTATTGGTTCCCAAACGTTTTTGTCCTACCGCTACCTTCCCAGTAAACGTATTACTTAGCGCCCCCTGGAAATCAATTTTTTTATAATTTTAATTGCAATTAATAGGAAATATATATATATATATATATTAACGTTTCTACCTTTTTCGTAAAATATAGCAAAGAAAGGTAAAAATGAGAATCATTGAACTTGTAAATTATGAAACTATTTATTGAACTCAGAATAGAATGTAATACAAAAAAAGTAAAAACATTCGAAATCATCTTAATGAGACGGATAAACCAGGTGTGCTAATACCAACATAGTAATCCTCGACTCTATTTTCGCCAGCAGTAATATTGTTGACCGTGACAACTTGTAGTTATTCATCACTTCCCAAATGCATCTGTCACCCCTGAATCGCTGCAGCGCCCACCAGGGGGCGGTGACGCCCACTTTGGGAGTCATTGCTTTATAGCATCCTTGACAACTTAGCAAATCATTAGTTATTATACTTATACTAGTTATATAAGTATGAAAATCGACATTTTGCCTCCTAGAAATAGAAATATTATTAAGTAATTATTGTTGAAAATCTAAAATTGATTTAATACTTTAAATTTTTTAATGATAATTCATATTTACAAATGAATTTCTAAATATATCCAACACGATACGTGATAAAATATAACTTTGTTTCTTGGTAGGCACAGTGACTTGGTTTATTACTTAAGATTTATGAAAGATAAATTTAAAGATGATTAAACAGAGTCATATAATTGGCTGAAGGACGTTTCTACCTAATATAAAACGTAAATTCCATATTTGTCTTTCTTAACAACGGATGAGTAACTGATACTAGTAGTTATGTTTACAATGACAACATTGTAATAATTTTGATTAAAACATTGTAATTCTGACCCGAATAGCTACTACTCTTTGAACTGAAAATAAATGAAATATTCTCTTCTGGTAGAACGCCAAGCTCTTGCTAGATGTCTCTTCCGTTTATTTTCGCCTTCTTTCTCATCGGAAATAGAGGAATTTCGAATGTCTTTTGAAAGCTCCGCGAAATCGTCACATAACTTTCCCCTGAAATATCCTGGGGTATATATGGGTTCAGTCGAGTTTTATTACAATTCAATTTGGTTTGGTACCAGAGTGGAAATTTTATTTAGATATTTATTTTGCTAGAATTGAATTCTTTTGTATATTTTAGTTTGGTGTTTCCATTTGGATTAATAAAAAAAAAATTGATGCATGCTGATAAGTAAATACGGATTATATACGAGGTGTAGATAGTTGACCGTAGATTAATGATTGAAGAAGTTTGTCGGGGGGTGCGGTCAGCAAAGAACAACATAAATAAACAAAACCATATT
>NW_027105041.1:263562-285051 GCF_000696795.3 Halyomorpha halys
CAATTGTATATTAAGACCTGAAACTCAGGTCGAAACGTCGGCATAAAATAAATAAATATGGTTTTGTTTATTTATGTTGTTCTTTGCTGACCGCACCCCCTCCCCCCCGACAAACTTCTCCAACGCATTATATACCTATTAATCGATCGTAATTTGTTTGATCTTAAAGCGAACAGAATAGTATTATTGAATTTGAAGTATGTGTTAATAACCCTTGATATTCCTGGATTACAGACGAAAATTCAACAAGTATCAAAGTTAATTGTGATTTTTTGGTTCATCCTCCTTATTGGTCGTTTTGTTTTATTATGTTTATTATGATTATGTTTTGTAAGATAAATCAAATGTATTTTTAAAAACTAACGCATGTTTAAAGAACATACGTAATCTATATTTTTAAACATTTCGAAATCTTAATATGTAAACTAAGAATACAAACATATTTTTCCTGTCATGACTTTTTGCACGGTTCTATGTTCAGAAATTTTAGGCCAACGGCCAGATATAGATAAAAAATATTACCTAATTATGGTATGTTGCCTCGACTTCAGTTCCCAAACTATTTTTCGAACGGTGCCAAGTATTTATTGTTTATCCTTTAATACATGTATGTTGAGAAAAATTTGGCAGTAGTTGCACAAAAATAGGTGAGGTGTGAATGAGAGGGTGAGTCCTGGCACACACTCCGGTCCGCCGGGAATGTCCCTTGGCTCCATGCCGTCTTGCGTCGGCAATTAAATCAGTTAGTGAGGACAGAAGCGTCTTAGTTATTTATACTATCATTGTAAAATTTAAGTTGTCATATAATTAGTCATATCATATCACATCATCACATATCATGTGTATGTCACGACGGTATGGATCAGTGGATGCAGTAAGGGTACTGGCTCTTACCAGAAAGATAATTGAACCCACCAGAACGGATCCCCAAAAGTTTTTTTTTTTTTAATAATTTATTATTGTTATTTACAACTGTATAGACACATATACAACAAGTAAATTTGCTGTAGGTGACATAGTGACATGATACAAACATGTGGAGAATCTACCCACTGATAGAACTCCAATAACATTTCTAGAGGAGAAGATCTCGAGGCCATCTTCTTTTCAGACGCCTAGGAGGATTATTAGGTCATGAAGAAGAAGCCAGGTTAGAAACAAGTGGATTTGGGTGGTTGAGAATTTTATTATGGAAGGAACGGTATCTGGTTCTGGCCAAATCGGCAACATATGGAACATTGAGGTCCTGATGGATGACTTGATTTGTGACAAAATAAGGAATATTAAGGATTTTACGAAGGATTTTGGACTGTAAAGATTGGATTCTGGAGGAATTTGATGGTTTAGTGTAGCCCCTAAGCTCAACTCCGTATGTCCAGATAGGCCTTATAATAGTCATGTAGATCAGTCTTTTATAATGGATTGGCAATTTAGACCGTTTCTCTAGTAAATTTTGCAATAGTCGAAATCTACGAGCAGTTTCTTGTCTTTTTAGTCTTGTATGAAGATTCCATGTCAGTCGTTTGTCGAGATGTAGTCCTAAGTAACGGATCTGTTCGACAGGAATAAGTAGGGTATTATTAATGGATACTGTAGGCTAAGAGGTCATGGGTTTACGCTGAAGGGTAAATGTGATTTGGTGGATCCCCAAAAGTAAAAATGTAAAATGGAATCCTGGCAGTGAAACGGTCAGATACCTGGGAATTCACTTCGATCGCCGCCTTATCTAACCACCATATAAAGATCAAGCTAACTCAAACCTACGCAAGGTTAGCAATGCTATATCCTATCCTAAATAGAAAATCTAAATTAAAATAGCAAACACCTATTTTTATTTTTAAAACAATTCTCAGGCCACTGCTGATGAATGGCTGTGAAATATAGGGAGCGGCATCCTTTACGAAAAGGCAAAAATTACAATCTTTTCAAAATAAAGTAAGAATTGCAGTGGATGCTATGTTTGTAAGAAACAGCCAATTGTATCGTGAATTTCAAATAGAAACAATAGGGGATTACACGAAAAACTTTTAAATACGTAATATCCTAGCAACAGGAAAAAAAATGCGATTAAAAATTTTAAGTACTTTTAAATTTGTTTTTTTTGGAAAAAATTAATCTCTCTTTGTTGATAGTAATAAACAATAAATGAACATCAAATATGAAATAATTTCATAATTATTCTTTTTTCTTAGTAATTATTACAATTGTAAGACTTCACTTTCTCGTATCTAAATTATATATGTAGTATGAGGATTATCATCCTGCATAATGTACAAGAATCAGTTTCGTCTGAAGGCGGTAAGAAAAAGTTTTGTGATGCGTGGGCAAGATTTTAAAATTCAATTCTCAATATCACATGAGTAGTTTTATACGAATCAATTCAGTCACAGAGACACTCATGAGTGTTAGTAATCAGTAAGTTTCGGTAAAATTGATAAACGACGTTTTGAAATACCACTAATGACATTTTAGTGGGGAGTTAATCAACAGTTATCTGTTGATATATTGATCATGTAAGAGATATGAACAATTTCTTCATCCAAAATAAATATCGATAAGTAAATAAAATAATTAAAAAACAAAATTAATGTGAATGAGAGTAGGGATTAATCGTCAGTATAGAGTGAAGTGAATGTCCTCTTCAACCTTACAAGGACATTGTTTATGATAAGAAGAAAGTTATCTGCAGGTGTAGAATAAACAACATTGTAATTACAGTAACAATTATCGTTTTTATTTAAATATTTTTGATTTTCGTGGTTTTACCTGATTCGTAATTACTAGATTATAATTCATCCATTCATATTGAAATATTTTCTCTTACATTATAACTGTATTTAGTCGAGAGATCGCTTCATGTATTAGCACATAAAAACAGTGGGTCCTTCTTTTGGGGAATCAGTGATACCCACCCTCCCCAGATATGACCACCTTTCCGAATCTCCCATCTCACGTTTTCATCTTTTTATAATCACCCTCTTCCTCGTTTCGCAAATAATTTCCGTCTTTTGGAATATTTATGACATTAAAATAATAATAAAATAAAAATAACTATTTATTACATTGAACAACTATTATATTGAACTACATATTTTACTGTCTTAAAACAACTTTGCTCCCTAAATGGTTATAAGGAAGGTAATGCCTAAGGTATAGTTAGACAGTGTCGTCAGTACCGTTTTACAACTCAATAATTGATTTGCTAGTTGTCGGATATTCCTGAAGAGGCATAACAAAGGGATGCTTGTAAGATAAATATTAATAAGTTAACATGAAATTATTTTAAACAATTCAGTTTATATAATATTTCTTAGTTCGTCCAAGAATAGTTAAATTCATTCATTCATACTGTTGCTTCTTTGTATTCGATTTAACAACCAGGTATGACTAGTAATTAAAAATGTCTAAAACAGCTTCGAGCAAGAATGTTTTCTCTACAATTTAAAACGTCGATTTCGTAATTGCTTTGTAAAATACAAATTGTTTTATTTACAATAATATTATTCGGGGTTCCTATTACATCTTCGGATAATTTTACTTTATTCGATTTTTCTCCCTCTCTATCAAGGGAAGCTTTTTATTCATGTAGGATATTTTTTCTCGCATTCTATATTTAAGACATTAAGGAATAAATTTAATTCCGTTGCGTCTAATTTGTGTGTGGATTTATACGATCGATTGGGTCATCCGATTTTGAAGCAATTTCATAGTTTGTGCTGATTGGTCCCTTACAGATTTTATCAGATCACGCCTATTACTTTTACATGCGTGAACTTAATTTCTTCCGTACACCTGTACTTTGAAAATGGATTGTCTGATTTGAACCAAACTCGGAGGAAAATTGGGGATAAGTGTAGTACAGATAAAATATCTCAATCTTTCAACAATAGTTCGTCCCGTAGATGTTCTCAAACTAACATTGATGTTGAGATGTATATAAGTAGATTAAACAAAGGGAAGATTTTTTAAATTAATCTTATTGCAGATGCATATCAAGGGTGACACCCACATATACTATGATTATTCAGGAATGTGACCTGCCTGTGTGTAACCTTTGATAAGCATTTGAGATTTTCGGTGTCATTAAAAAAGACATTAAAATCCGTGTAACTAAAAAAAATTATAAACTACATCATTTGAAAGTTGTTAATCTATAAATCCACCTTACGTCCAACTTTATAATATAGCGCACCACTGTTCTCCCATATTGCGAAATCTACAGAGGATCATTTGCAATATTTTAAAAATGATATATTTCGAATTATCACAAAAAGGGGAGGAAAAGTTATGAAACTTTCCGGCTCCATGAGGACTTACAATTGCGAAAAATAAAGCATTTTATATCTAAAGGACACGATAAATTTTTAAATGTGTGAAAACCTCATGAATCCCTACTTTCGTCACACTTTCAGGATTACCTCAAAGAAGGTAAATATTGATATAAGAGTGATAATTAAATTATACTTTTAGTGTAAGCTCGCTACCAAAAGAAGGTGAGCCCTATCACCTAGCTATTGATTAGCAAATCCCAAAATTAATAGATGCCATAAAATAAAAATATTAAGACCTCTTTAAACTGCTAAGTATGCATTAAAAGGAGCTTTTTTAGGAAAATGTAATTACGCAAAAGACGATAAGGGGCTATGGGAAAAAATAATTATCTATCTAGCATAAATTCCCAGAATTACTATTGTCATTTTCACTGAAGAAAATAATACGATATTTGAAAAAGAAGGCAATGAAAAAAATGAGGAAGTTCTTTTGACCTACGTACTCGACTGACATTTATTATTAAACAAATCAATATCAATATATTTGTATTTAGTATATACTCAATCGGATATATTGGATATTAGAAAAAAAAATCATAAAGTTTAATTACATTATTTTTACAATAAACCATTTGTTTTATTGCTATGCTAGAAGCTTTTCATTGACTCCACCTATCTGATCAGTTATTAAATTGTATCATTTATAGTTTTTTCTTTTAAGGATTTATCATTATAATTAATCTTATTTTTTTATTCTATCACTTGGATCATTTTAGATATTTGTTTTAATTTCCTGCTATTAATTATTAGTTAATATTTCTGAATTCTTTATTATCATTATCAATTTAATTTTATATTATTTAAAATTTCGGCATAATACATACCTTTTTTTTTGTTTATTTTATTTGTGTATAATATAACCTCTAATACTATCGTACTTTTTGTTTTTGCTAATACTGTTTTTCTTTAGTTGGAGTAGCAACCGTGTAACGTAAATAATGTTATAAAATAGTGTTTAATAAAGAAGCTTAGTTCTTTTAAGGACTATATTATTGCTTTAATTGCTATATTATTGTATATAAAACAGTTACTCACTAATTTATCACAAGGCCAATTTTAATGAAATTAAATGCTTAGAGAGAAAACGTTCTTTGTTTTATTTTTCTTGTTTTGTTTCTGTTGTTTTGATTCTGAGTGAAAATTCTGGCTACTTGCTTGATTTGCCAACTAAATAAATATTTTCTGGTATAACTCTCTAGCTGTTCCTTCCGTAATTTCTCCTTCTTTCTCAATGGGAATAGAGAGATTTCTGGAGGGATTCCTGAAAGCTGACTGCCGGGAAACAATCAATTTAGACGCGGTTAAAAGTAGAAACCCGCGCAAAACAATTCTTTTTAGAAAATAGAGCTCTAAAATATCGGTGATTTACGAATTCATTCGTTTCATATTATTTGCATATGGTTAGGAAAAAAACGTTGAAAATCTTCTCTTTACAAATTTATTGAATAAGTATTTGTTTGGTTTTGAATTGGAATAGTCCCGAACTCAAACGTCTTATGTCATTTTGATAGATATGAACGTCTATTAGGTATAATTAATTTGTCATTATCATCTTAAGAAAAATATGATTCTTAGATTTTATTTAAATTGTTAGGTGTATCTCAATGACCTTTGTCGACTCACACGAAAATCTCTTCCGAAAGGAACCGAAAAATATTTTTGTGAATTTGTATTTGGAGCATCCAACATTCAGAAAGATAATAAAGCTGACAATTTCAAAATAATTGCTGCTAAACTTCTAAATTATTTTATTTATTACCCCAAAATATATGAAGATTAATTTATTTAGAAAAGAAAATATATATTTCAAAAGTGTTTAAAAAAAACAACTAAATTTATTGAACTACTCTATAACAAAAGATTTGGTAAATGTTCTTTAAACTATATGGTACCATATCTGTTTAATCATTTACCTGAAAAACTAATAAATATAATAATAAATCGATCACAAATAAAACTAAAAAAGAAATATTTGACTGGGTACTTTCTTCTATGATTCTCAATAACTGATTTTGCTTCACCAAATGACAATGTATGTCAGTAGTTTTTCTTAATTTCATTTAATGATTCATTATATTTCAATTAAAATTAACTATATATATGTTTGTTTAGTTGTATGTATAATTTATTTAGATATGCTTAGATCCTTAATTTTATTATATTCTTGTATTATTTTGTTTTAATGTATCCTTTAGCTGCTCTTTAGTTTTATGCTCCTTCCTTTTTTATTTTAGATCACATATAGTATGATTTTTTGTTTATTATATATTTTATTCTTTTTTATATTTTATGTTGTATTTTTAATCAAGTTCACTCCATACTTATTTTGAATTCATTAACATATTATTCTTAATTCACTAATTGCAAATTTGTATTATTATTCACTTCATAAGTTCTTTCAATTATTTTTATTATTATTAATTTTTCACTTTACTTTCATTTTAGTGTTTAGTTAGTTGAATTATTAGTTTATTATCACTAAAGATTAATTAATATTGTACTGTTCTTGTTTATAAATCGTAGTAGCCTTCACAGCGCCCTAATAATCAGAAATGTAATTAACAAATTTCATTTATGTCTCTCATGCTATAAGTTCTGTATATGGATTTACTTTTATGATAAAATAAAAATAAAAAATGCACAATTGTTTCAAAGAAATTCCTTTTCCTAACGTAGACTCATAGCACAGCGTTTTTGTACATCAATATTAGATGTGGATAGATCCTTGGGTTTTGTTGTGAAATGAATTCAAGATCATGAATTCGTTAGGTATTACATAATAAGTTGAATAAATTGCTTTTATCTTGAAAATACTAGCACAACTGAATCTCTTTTGTATGGTGATGAGTGTAATCTAATTTTTTAGGTAAGAAAGTACAAAAATAGTAGGTATTTGAAAAAAATAATCATGTTATCTTCCGTTGCAATGTCATCGACCGCATAAACAGAAAACGTGTTGGTTATGATGTCATTCATTATCTTAATTGTATCTGTTTAACTATTAGATCATTTCTAGTCCTGGCGAACTTCCAAGACGATATCCAGGCTGTTGCCGGGATTTCATATTGCTCACGTCTATTCAAATGATATGAATACGCTTTCCCAGAGCTCATTTAATTTCATCACATTTTAAAAATAAACAATTTATAGAGTTTTGTATATTCGGAATAGCCACCATTTTTGCGGATAGCCTGATCTGACCGGCAGACCTTATTGTTATTAAAGTTTACATCAGATTTTTTTTTTTTTTCACGTGGTCCCGGACTATATATAAGCTGGAAAGAAGAATGATAAAAAATACTATTTTTATCGTGAAGCTTTGGAATAAGAAAGTATAGTCTAGATTTGAAAAGAACTACTTGAGGAAAAAATGTTTTTTTTTTTTTTTTTTTTTTTTTTTTTTTTTTTTTTTAAGAAATTTGAAAATGTGTTATTGCTAATGTATTTGTAATATCAAGGTGAGAAGCCATCTAAAGACCACCAAATTTGCCATCGATGGCTTACTTCACTGAGGTGCCAAGTCCATTTCCATTAGCTTTACGAAAAATATAATTAAAGTTTCTCCCTTTTATTATTATATGGGCGTCAGTCCATGGAGGTCTAAGTTTAGGAAATTATACTTTAGGAAATAATATCGCGCGTTTTTTGACGTGGTTTTTTCGTAGGTTGGGTTCGCCACTCCCGCGCCTATTTTTTGTGAGTGCCACCCATTGGCTAGCGGGCCTCACAGTGGTTGTGAATGAATTTTGTATTATTTTATACTTGAAAAAAGTCCGGATGAGACCGGAACTCGATCTGACAACATTTGGGTTGCCACGCTGCTACCGCTGCCCCATATATAAAATATAATTAAAGGTTCTCTCTTTTAGAAAAAATAATTAAAAAGCTGTAATTTATCTAAATGATAGAACCTTTAATTGTATTGTTTGTAAAGTTAGTGGAAATTTACTTACCACCACAGTGAAATAAGCCATAGATATGTTTTGTAGTATTCACTTCTATTACCCACTTCTACTCTGTCTCTACTATCATAGATTTTGTCCCCGCCCTTAAGATTCTGAAGGCTCGCAAAAAATCTGAAATTTCATCGAAACGATTATTATAGGATAAAACAAGCTTTCTTTAGATAACAGATGAGAAAGGGGGTGTGATAGAACCCTAATAATTAAAAATTATCTTAAATTATCAATGAATATCATTATCATCAAAAATAGAATGGTGGAGAATGTGGTATTGAATGTGAGTCTTGAAAACAATGATTTAATGATTATTTCAGGTGTTATGGTTTTCAGCGGCTTCAATATTTTGTTTATCTGTGTTAAAAAGACACATTGTGCTAATTTTGTTTTGCATAATTTTCTAATTTATAACTTTCTATTTCATTATTTTGAGAAAATGCAATGATATAGAGAGTTTTTTTCGTAATTTTGATTTTTAAATTAAATAACTCTTAATTCGGATTAGAGAACTTATGAAAAAAATTGGTTATCGACAGAAATAATCTTACCAAAATCATGAGTTTCTTCTTCAAAGTCTACTTCGGTAAACACATCTATTTTCTATGGGCATTAGTGATAAACCGCTCAATATATCTTAAAGCAGTTATACCTCTTAGTCCACATTAATTTATCGATCATTGAAGTTATGAGGACCTGGGCTTTTAAGCTCTGGATAATGTTATAATTGTAAATTTAAGTTTTATTCCTTTAACATAAAACAAAAATTTATTATTACCATTAAACTAGTTTTATTTACATTTAATGTCCTCGTGGCTATTTATGTTTTTACTTTCATTTACCTATATATGGAATATATAGTAAGTATTGCGATCATCATAAATTTATAGTTTTCGATGGAAATGCAAGTTTTAAGGCTCCCCGAGTCCAAATAACATTTCACTTGCCTAAACATGAAATATATTGTACGAGGAAGTATGTATGGCAAGAACTTTCGAATTCGATTTTTTGACGGAAATATAAGTTTTGAGGTTCCCTAAGTTCTAAGTTCTGTTATGTGTGAACAGACTAGCTCAAAAATTGAAAGTCGTACAAAACAGAAATTATATAAAATTGGGAACATTTGCCTGGGATGTAACAGCAACTTTATCGATCAAATCCACTGGCCTAAAGAGACGCTTTATCGAATCGATTTTTATTAAACTCGCTATAACAATGTAAAATTAAGTGTTCTTTAATATCAGCTAAGCGTTATCCTCATTGTAGTAGTATGGCATGGCTTGAATGTGGTATTTGAAAAATAAAATCCTTTTAAGTATTTTTTAATTTTGTTTTTATGAATTAATCAACTATCTCTCATTGTTATAGAGTAGTATAAATATGAACTATGAAAAAATTTGATAATTAACTAAAAGAGAAAACTGTTTTCATACAACCGCTTATAGTACAAGAGCCGGGAAGAAAAAAGGGCAGTTATCTCACCCCAATTTTCGATTACTTTAATGAAAACTATGTATAATTAAAAGTCAAAATTGATGAGTCTGCCAAGTATACGTAGGGGGAATAAATAATGGCGGCTGTTTCAAAACCTTAAAAAACACTATTTTTTCATTCGGAGCTCTATATCTTAAAAACTACCTTTTTAAAAAATTTGTCATTACCTCCCACACAACATTTTTATGAAATGTTGCTTTTTAAAAAGCTATATCTCGAGAACTATTTAACGTAAATAACTCTTTTACGGCTCATATTTTAGCAAATTTGCTCATCTTTAAATGACGTTCTCTTAAGTTTTCTAGTGTTGTTCCCACTTTTTAAGATATAGAGCTCCGAATGAAAAATTAAATTTTTTTATCGCTTTCAAACAGCCGCCATTTTTTATTCCCCCTGCCTATATTTGGCAGACTCATCAATTTTGACTATTAATTATACATAGTTTTCATTAAAGTAATCAAAAATTGGGGTAAGATAACTGCCTTTTTTCTCCTCTTGGGCTCTTGTACTACTATAACTGACTGCAAAATCGGAAATAGCCGAAAGCGCCCGATTTCTTCCGTTTTTATTCCATTGTTATCTTCTGTTAAACTATTGTATTCTCGACTAGTACAGAGTTTATAATCCTTTAATACGAATTTTCATAACAACAGAAAAATAAAAAAAAGGATTTTTTTCCGGGTGTCTTTGTTTACATCCCCATCTAATAGTCCGGATGACGACCGATAACGTTAACATCAACACGAATACAAATACACTCAAAACTTTGGGATGGATGTAGTTTAGGACGTGAAGGTTGATGATGCGCATGCCGGACCAGATTTTTAAAAATAATGTACATATTTTTATGCTTATGATTAATAAATATTTTTTATTTATCTTTTGAATACTTTTGTTTTATTATCGAATATTTCTAAACTTCAACTTTTTAACAATATATATAAAACAAAAACGTTGTATTAAACTGGACAATAAGACGTTAAAGGTGAATATTAATTAAAAACCTCGGCGCTACATTTGTTGGAGAAATAACTTTCACAGTGGTATACTTCCTATCCTGCAGGAAGCTAAAAAGATACGTTATCTCAACGACCTTGTTTGTTCATAAAGCAAATATTGTTCATTTTATCTATTTTTGAACTTTTAATGGTCAGAATAAACAATCGTAAATATTTCAGACATTTTTGTTTGACTTACGTTAATGTCTGTTACAGAGGTAGGATTTAAACGTGTGCTAGAGTAGGTTTTTTATATGTCATTTATGTGTCTATAAGAAATACTTTATTTATTCATCTATGCTGCCAAAATACATTAGGTTGCCATCGCACACTCAATGTATAATCAATGCTCAACGCACGATCAATCTGTAATCGGACATATATACATTACACATACATGGTATAATCATAAAAAAAAGATATACAATAATAGGATATAATACACAATTTTTAAATGTGTAAAATAATGTATTTTACACTAATATTATTATACACAACCTGATTAAGTAACCGCATTAGTCTATAAAACATTTCTCTGAATAAAATTAAATATTTATGAATGTACTATTTGTGTTATAAATTGATTTTCTTTATTAAAAGTCTAAAAAGTGTATAGTTAATCCAATGTATTTATTGACTGTATGGTATTTTCCGCATTTTGACAAAAGTTTCAATAATGTTTAATTGTTAATTTTAGTATCAAATCAGAAACAAATCGCTTTGATTCCGCGTTTGACTTATATATAAGTAATTATATTTACACACTTTAGTATAAAATTTATTTTTAATATTTTTGAAAATTATTGTAAAATAAATCCAATAATAACAACTCACTGCAAAAGTAATTTTTCGCTTTATGTATTGAATATTTTATTTAATTTTTACTGAAAAGTCAAATAGGTCCAGTTTGGTCTAAATCATTCAGTGGTTTTCAATTATAGGGCGTGAAATGAAATATAGAGATGTTCAGAAATATTAAATTAAATAATAGTTATTATAATATTATTTGATCAACTGCAATTGCACTGTGATTTAATACTAAACATGGCATTATAAAAGTGTTTTAATATAAAAAATTCAACTCTATTTATACTGTGAACTATGTTATGTCTTAATTAACTAAGTAAAGTATTAATGACAGTTTTAATATTATAATATTATTATTAATAATAAATTTAATATTACAATATTAATATCAGATTCAATATTGCAATATTAATTTTAATAACATATTCAATATTAATATTAATAACAGATTTCGTTCATTCATTTATTGAAAATATAATATAATAAAAGTTATACAAACAACTTAAATGTAGTATTCTCATTATTACAACATTCAGCTATGTTTATGTTCTATATTTATAAAATTACCTATACTTATGTATCGTTTGCTACTGTATGCATTCTAGATCAGGTTCGCTAGAATTTAATGTTATTAAAAAAATAGGATTCCAAATTTCATTTTCTCTTACATTGATTGTCAAATTAAAAGACAATTAAAATAATGGCTCGTTTTCGATACATGGTTGACTTTGTAATGCAACAGACCCTTAGAGGAATTATACTTAAACTTTACTATTATTTTTAATATTTCTTATTCTATTGAATATTTATTTCATTATTATATTTATAAAAAATAGTTAGTAAATACTTCTAAGAAATACTTTATAAAGTATTTCTTAGACTTCTTGTTATTTTATTTTTAACCAATTATTTCTGTTTTATAAGGGTTGGGCGTGACCTTTTGTAGTTAAAGGTACACACAAACCCAAAAGACTTTTTTTGGAAACTATTCCACTTAGTTTCCTAAAAAATTCTTCAAAGAAAATAGCACTGCAAATTTCTCGAAGAATACTGAAGGCCATTGCAAAAACTCTCTTTCCTACCTTCACATCTAATTTTCTCACATCCCATATTTTTTCAATTTGCATTGAAGAAGAGACACAAACTTGTACTCAATGAGAATTTCTAGCATTATTTAAAATTTTGTCAAAAAAGAATTAAGTAATGCTATTAAGTATTAGAGAACTGGATTTATAAACAGAAAAAAAAACTAAACTGAAAAATTGTCTCATAAACTAAGTATTTTATACGTTTGATACCATTTAATTGAATTAAGTTATACTTAAATACATTGTGTTTAAGCTGTTTCTATAATTTACCCGAGCAGGATGTTGAAAATCCACAGTTAACTATTGCTTGTTAACCTAAATACTTGTCGCCCGTCTATTTCCACCTCGTCTTCTTCCTATCTGAAGTTTGAAAATAGAAGCTAGCGAATTAGGTTAATGCGATCTTCCGAAAATAACGAACCTTCTCTTTGTCGTAAGAAGCTGTGACAAATATCCCTTAGGCCTAGTCATGGCCTGAAACTGTCCCAAAACTATTTTCAAAGATGACATCCTTTTTACTTGAGAACTTTTTATCTCTTTCCTCGGAGTTTCAGTTAGAGGAATTTCCCATTTCAGCAAGGGGGTTGATTCTGATGTTCTTGTATTTATATATATATATATATATATATTAATATCTTTATTGAAATTTACAACTGTATATTATGTAACACATTGAGTAAATTTGATCTTTAGTTAAAATGGAGTGTTACAGGCGTGTAGAGTACCCATTGGTAGCACTCTAATGACATTTTACATTAGCTGGTCTCGTGACCATCTTCTTTTCAGGCGTCTCGGAGGATTGTTAGGAATGGAAGAGAATGCAAGGTTAGAAACTAGGGGGTTTGAGTGGTTAGGGAGTTTGTAATGGAAGCAGTGATATCTGGTTCGAGCTAGATCTTTGATATTTTAATCTTATTTTTAAGTTTTATTTATTTGTTGTATGACAAGTCTTTCTTTTTTAGTTTCTTGTTCAGATTTTATGGTATAGTTTATTTATTTAATTATACGTTATATAATTAAAAATAATATGTGGCGGGCTATTGGTTAAAGCGCTGTGTTCAGCTAAACGAACCAATTACTGTACAGTCTTCCAGCAACATCGCAAGGTTTTGAAGAAAATTTTTCTATCAGTACTTACTTTCTATTAAAGTAGTGGACTTATTTACCATGGTTTGATGAAAACTTTTGTGAATTAAAATTTCCTTTTTAGTCCACTAGAGTGGACTAAAGTGGTTTCCTACTTTTTTATGGTGGCGGAACACTTCTGGCAGTACTAAAAAGAATAGTGAAATGTCAGCGCTGTTAACATATTGATGGTGATTCAATTTAACTGATTATTCTTTCCAAGCACCATTGAATTCAGAAAGGCTGAGTGATTTTGAATAATTGTGAAAATATAGAAATATTTGTCTCTCTCAAACATAAATTAATATTCTAAATCAATATATTCCACAGAAATAAATGCAAATAGAAAATAACTTGTTTTTAGTGATAGTTAATAAATAACTGTCGCGGTACTGTCAGGGTAAAAAGTGTGCTACACTCGCCGTCTATGGTCTTGGCAGTACTATCGCACTATCGTTTCTGTTGTTATGATAGGGGCCCTTTGACTAATAGAAATTAAGAATATTCAAAATCGTTAATTGTTGTTGGCCATACGTAAACATGTATTGCTATCACAAGAATAGAGCTTAAGCCTTTGCTGTACGAAGTGTGGACTATGACTTCTAAGTGAATGAAAATTTCAACTCTAGTGATAGGTTTAGTAATTGTGTAAAAAGTATTTCATATGTAAGCTGTGTGGGACAAGTATTGTACTATATCCCAAAATTGGTTTTATCAAAATATTTGGATTAATTGAACATTTACATTCTTTGTCAATGATTTAACCATTCGAAACACCTGGAAGAGACATTTTTCACGTAAAAGAGGTTGAAAACAACTGCTCTAGAGCTTGGTGGTTTTTCATGTCAAGACTCGTTAGAACCATTAAAATTACTTACTACAGTATGAGAAAGGTCACTCAAATTAAATAATGCATTAATTTATTTTATAGTGCAATTCTCATATCTTAATGCGTTCCAGAATTTTATGGTTAAAATGTCATTGCTGTATCACGCGCTTGACAGTTTCACGTAATATTTTGATGGCATTGAATTTTCCTTGAAGAATAAACATTCCATTTCTCTGCTCTGCTTATTCAGACTAAGCAACACCACAATAAGTTTCTTGATAAGAAATTCGTCATGAGGTCGCGACTCGGTAAGAGTTACGTCGTTCTATTGACCTGCCTTGTGAACTTACAAGACTTCATATCTTTCCATTTTTATTTTTCTCTTTATCCTTTATTTAAACATTGTTTAAAAGCGCACCTAAATGATGGAAGTAATCCTTATGATATCGATTAATCATAAATGGCATCTGGCACGTTTAATATTAATAGAATTATATTTTAGAAGAGTGGAAACAATGGAGTAGTAAGTCGTGATTAATTTATCAAAGTTGAGTAAACTAGACGATATAAACAAATCACAATATACTATTTTTTTCATCCAATTACAAATCGTAAAAATTATATATGTAATATATAAATATAATGAGTTGTATCAAACATACCACATCCTGCGCTACATCTAGGGCAGAAAAGTATTTGTATACACTTTTAGGAATGTATATACTTGAAATAGGGAGTAAGGCACAATGCTACTAACTCCAGAACAAGAGTTCGAATCCGGCTGGGCAGATAATTTACTCACGGCTAAAGAGTAACGAAAATAATTATTTTCTGTTACAATGTAGCCGTGAGTCAACTCTGTGGGTTATAAAGCCCTCTTGAGGTCCATTCAGCCTCATAAAGTGGGTACCCTTAATTGGGAAAAAATCAGGCGGTTGAGAGTGATATTGAAAAAATCACCTCCTTGTACAACCGTTATCTGAAAACAGTGCTTCCTTTCAAAGTACTGAATCTATAACCCTGCATAGATAATAGGGGTAAATATTGTCTGTATTAATTAAATTAAATATTGTCTGCACCTCTAGGTGAATCCATTTTTTAAAAGCAGATCTCAAAACGATTAAAATTTTTTTTTTCATTTTTTTTTAAAAGTAAAACGTGGGGATTAGAATAATCAGTTTATTGTGGTGTATGGTTAATCTGCTACCAACCTTTAATGACATGTTACGTCATCTGCCACGATCGCCGTACTGTTTATAAAGATTGTTCAAATTAGTGTAAACAAAAAGATTATTCAATTCAAGTACATAGCAATAAATTTACTAACTGAACGTGTACTCCAACAATGTACGATTGGAGGTTGGTCAATATTGAAACTGTCTCCTATCACTGTGACGATGTTTTAATTTGATCAGTTGCACTCTGGTTCCTTTGTGTTATTATACATTTATTATTCATTTCAGAATATTTGCATATGGCAAATAGGAGAAAGTTTTTTTTTTTTTCGTATTTTTGGCTCCCTTTTTTTTTTTTTATTTTTTTTTTTTAATCGCTGAGCACGAATGCTGAGTTATACAAAAAAAAATGGCACGTTTTGGGTCCCACGTTTTACAATATTGCTCGATATAAGTAACTTTTTGCAAACACTTTTTACTCGATATTAGTAAACTTTTTAAACACAAATAACTTTATATGCAGGACTCGTTTTAAAAGCATGTATATGTTTATAACATATGTATGTATGTGTAAAAATATGCACATATGTTTACTTTTGTATATAATACGTATACATATGATGTTTAAAATAATAAAATTTAAAAAATAAAAAATTTTTTTGGGGTGGATAAGGTAGGAAAGAATTCTCGAATTATTTTTGGTTGTATTACCTCTCACCTTGATTTTTACCCTGTCCCAGTGCATCAAACAATACTTACATGAATTTTATGTTAAAAACATATAGCCATAAAATTTTACTCCTTTTTCAAGAGGATTTATTCTAAATTGGAAAAGTAACCCCTTAAATGAACTAGGCAACATTAAGTAGGTTTTATAAAAACCTTTTGAGAATTTTTGACTCTACAGGCTGGAGAAAAAACATTTTTCGGTCATCGTAATTATTTTTTACGCAGGAACAGGGGGTCGTAATCCTACAAAACAAAAAAAAATTAAAAACTGAGTCTACTCATTCAAGATCTGATTGTAGCACGAATGGCTAAAAATATTTTCTTTGGGTTCAGGAGGCTTTAAAATAGATTGATCCGTTGAAAACTGCACATCGAAAATTTTACTCGACTACAATACTTCCTTATTTGTGTGTATATCGATTATTATGATTATGATTATTTGTATTCCTTAGTTGTGTATTTCCTTACTTGTGGTAAAAAAATTAAAAAATTGAAATTTATATTACCCATTATTATCTTATTATTTAAATCTCTCTGAAGTTTCTGTTGAAACATTAATATTTTTTAACTTATAGGTTTAAAAAAAAATTAGGAATTTATGTTGTCCACATATTTTAAATACATTATTTTTAGACAGAAAAGCTCTTCTAACCAACCTATAAAGTTTTAAAGTATCTATTTTATTATAAATTTGTAATTGATTGTGTAGAGTTATGGGATTGAATAATGAAGAAATCACTAAAATTATAATCAATACTCAACCGACAGGGAGACGCCTCTAGGATAGGGTGCCACTGATATGGGATAAAATTTAATCCTTATCAATTCATTAGAGTTTGCCTCAATCCTATAATATCAGGGAATGTGGTAGCTCAGCAGTGAAAATAGGTTTTCTTAATCCCGTTCTTTATTTTTAATTAAAAGATTATACTATTATATTATTATATTTAATATTATTCTTTAAAAGTATTTTGTTAAAAAGAAAAAACACACCTTAAAGTTGTTACGATCAAATGCGTAACGGTATTTATACGGTGTAGAAAAAGTATTTCCTCATTACTATATCCTAAAGCCCTCTTGTTTCTTTTTTTTTTTTTTTGTCATTGTAGAAGCCTGAATTGAGGTCTTTAAATTACTTTGGCTTCAATAAAGATAAAATTTGTCGTTAATATTTTATAAATACTCCTTCATTATAAACCGATAGTCAAAAGCTATATTTTTTTCTTTGTAACCGCGTGGCGATGATCTGAATTTGTTTATTTAAAATATCATTCTATAGATAAGATTTCACTGAGTTTTAGGAGATTATAATTTTATCAATAAAATAAGAAATAAATTAAATAAAAAAACTAAAACCTGATACGGATCTCCATGATAATTGAAAGAGCCTCGGAGCTTCTGATTATATGTTTGTCTTTTCCTCATCCGTTCTTCGGTTGCATAACAGTTAAAACTATATATTCATTCAAGATTTTATATAGAATCTTAAATGTTTAAATTTTTTTTTTTTTTTTTTTTTTACTTTCAGGTACTTAAATATAATATATACAGTCAGGGTAATTATTGTTATTGTGAAAAAATTCCAAGTCCAAGTCTTAAGCGGATCTTTAGGTTATAAGAATGATTCTCAAATAACGTACAACTTTCAGGTTCTGATTAAAAAAAATATATAAATGTTCTTTGATAAGTTTATAGTTAAATTCACTATTAAACAAACCTTGGAGACAGACTCAAATAATACAATTTTAATTTGAAATACTTTTACCCATTTACTTGGCTAAAAAACTCCATGTCAATGAGGTCGCCGTAGCAAAAGGCACGAAATCATTGAAACAAACTTGATAAAATCATTTAATACTATAATACCGTTTAATTATTAATTTTAAGATCTCATTTTATAAGGATATTATAATAAAATGAAAAAAATTGAATAATTAATTCAAACCATAGGAAAATCTATATTCAAACCACAAGAATGTTAATTAAATATGTACTTGTCTGTTATTTTTCTTTTCCGGCCGGAATTTGTGAAATAAATAAGTGGTTGCCAATGTCATGTTTAGAACTTACGGGATCCCACAAGATTTTAGAATCCCGGAAATGATTACAATTTCTCTATTTTTGCCTTTTTCAGGAGTTTTCTTAATTTTTTTTTAAACATATTTCGAAACATCCTGCAGCCTGTTTTAACACAATAAACATAATTGGAGAAGATGGTCGGGGGGTGGAGGGCGGTCAACAAAAATAACACAAATAAACAAAAATTATTTATTTGTGCTAATAAATAAAATAAATTCTCCAATTATTAATCTGTGGCCAACTATCTATAATTAACAATAAAAAATATTTTTTTTAAGCTTTCAACCTTGACTTAAATATAGTCAAAACTTGTTTCCCCAGAGATGTATGAAAATAAACCTAAGTTGTATTTGAATCCGAACATCCGTTGACCCAACATTGAGTCCGTGTAGTACACAGCAGTAAAGCATTCCAATACAATTAATTCATCATGTCTATCACAAAGATATGTTTCCCGAGTTCGTGTTATAACTAACATAGATATATACAGTTCTTGAAAATCATTTTATTTAACTGAGACTTGCCTATTTTATTGAAAGATGCCCGTTTTTTAAAAATCATTTTTAAAATTCAATTAACCCTTATCTTATTTGGACTTAATAACTTAAGTGTCACTTCACATGATCAATTTTACACCATTTTCTCTAAAAAGACTCAATTTTTAATTTCAATAATTTTTATTAAAATTGGCCTATCAATGTAGAATCAAGTGATCTTTAGAAACAGATAAATAATACGTGATCCTCATTGAAATAGTGTGACAAATCCTGAATACTAATTTTTGAGAAATTTAAAGTTCCTTTAATTTTGTTTATTTGAAAAAATAAAATAGAAATATCAGATTCTAACTGAAAAAGCCGGCCCCGCCCGATCTTTCCCGATTAGATTATAGCTTCGTTATGTTTTATAAAACTGTTGTATTCATTCTAGGCAGAAAATTTATATTCCGTTATTCCCATCTCGAGAAAATGTGAATTTTTATAACAGAAACGTAAAAATAGCAATAACTACAACACGAGCCCACTAATCTATTAAAAATTTGGGTATGTATCTAGGTTGGTAAGTGAATGTTGTGTGACATTTTTTTGACACGAGACAGTTTGGACAATGAATCTATATGTTACAATTTAAATACAAAATTAAATAGCCGCTACCGGCGAGGGAATACGGCTGATGTGGTTAGTCAGCTATAGAAGATTCAATATCTGTATAATTTTTTTATAAATAAATTTCAGCATACGCTGGGTATAATTTCTGATTTGTTACCTGTCAGAACCTTGCTCGTCATGACTGTCAAATTTAGAAATGTCATTGGACTCCATTTCATGGGTAATGTCGTTTCGCTTTCCATCGGGTTGCAATTCCTCTGCGCAGCCTATCCACCTTCAGCGAATTATAAAAATACCCTAGGCAAGAGTGGAGGGGAGACCATCCCTCAGTCAGTGCGCTTGTGTCTTAGCGTGAGGTTGTTTCTTAGTACCGGTACAATTCTGCCTTACGTCATGTATGTATTTTTTTTTTTTTTTTTATTTATTTATATACCATTAGTTATATGGTTTCAAATCAGTTATTAAATTAAATAGCAATAGTTCTATATAATTTGAATTTTCTTTTTTAAATACAAATTTATATAAGGTGTTTATAAATTCATTTTAACATCATAATACATATTTTGTATTGCTAGAAATGTTGCATTAGTCGCAAAAACTAATTTGTTCTTTTTTTTTCCCTCAAAAGAAACTTTCATTCAAGCTCCTTATAAATTCGACACGCTTTTCGGTACTTTCTTGTGAAACCCGTATCTAAGTTTTTCTTTTATATTAAAAACGTCTAAAGCCGTTCGTATAAGTATTTTTTTGTTATCTTCTTGTTTCGTAGTGCTTATATTGATTTTTAAATGAATATAGACAATTTTAAAAATAAACTGCAAATTTTTTACTTACTGCTTCACTATTTTGAAAAAATAATAAAATTTAAAATAATAAGGTAGGTTACTTCTTTTCAGTGTCAATTATGCAGGAATATAAGTACCATATATTTCTGATATATTTTAAGTAATCACAAACAAACTAAATACACACAAAAAAAATAAATTAAATAAAAAAGTACATTTGAATAATGATAGTAATTATTATCAAAATAATAAAAGAAAATTGTAACTGTGGAACCTTAATTGATGTAAATTGAAATACATAGATCCAAACACTATACTTATTTTATAAATTAAAGTATGATATATATGATGATATACTATTTTAAATTATCATTTTATATAATTTATAAATTTATCATTTTTGCTCTATTTATGTGATAAATTAATATTTACTTTTTGTGCTTTTATTCCTTTCTAAATTCTATTAGGTTTGTTGGATGAGTTAAATTCCTTCAATATCACTATAACCCACAAAATATTGTTTTTTTTATGAGTCGTTAAGATTTATGTAATCTACTTCTGGCTTTTGATATTCTAACTGTCAATTTTACCTATGATAGAATATTCATTAAAAATGTAGTGCAATGCTTTAAACTACTTTTTTTGAAATGAATATTTAAGTTTCTAAACCTTTTTTTTTTTTCAATAAATGTTTTCAAGCCAGAACCTACAATAGTGTTAAATATGAGTTTAAGTTAACTTATTTTTTTTAAAAGTACTATACGACTAACATCTATATTAAAATAATAAAAAATCTAAAATGTTAACTAATCTCATATCTTATCTTACAAATATTTGAAATGCTGTAATAACATTTTTTTTTTTTTTTTTTTTTACAAAATCTCAAAGTATCAAAATATGTAAATACATTATCTTTAAATATATGTATTATTTTTTAGTTTTGTCATTTTAAATTATTATATATTTATTTAAATCAAAGACTAG
>NW_027105041.1:285192-291560 GCF_000696795.3 Halyomorpha halys
TATATATGAATATGTTATGCCTACCTCTTTCCGTTATACTTATTAATGTCATATAAATATTTAATTAATTTTTTGTATATATTCAAGTAATAACATTATATTATCATGTTTCATAACGATAATTTCACAATTTTATGCCGACTATTTTTATAATGACAGAGCTTCCCATATTGTCTACTTATCATATTCTAGCACTCTGACCACCGATTACATAGGCTGGTCAATATGTCAACATCACTATTATCAGGCGTCACTGATTGTTTTACGAATAACAATCCAGCGCCATTATCCCTTCGCATTCTTTCATGGAAAAGTACGAAGACAGTATCGGTGAAAATTAATTTAACATATGTTTTTAATAGTTGATTTATCCGCGATATTAATAAACTCTAAATAAACTGCAGTACTTAAGCCACACTATAACGTAACACACATACCATTCAGATATATATATATATATATATATATATATATATATATTTCATAAGTCCCTTAACGATACTTAACATTATTATACGACTTATTTAATTTATAGGAAGATTAATAACCTTTATACTTGCTTCGTGCCTCAAAAATCAAACTTTTCTTCGGACAAAGACAATGCATGTTATAGACAATTTCATATTGAATAGCTCACACAGTACAAGAGCACCATGGAAAAAAAAAAATCAGTTGTTTCACCCCAATTTTTTATTACTTCAATGAAAACTACGTATGAATACTATGAATTTAATTTATTTAAATATATTTTCGAAATATTTAAAAAAAAATGTTTTTCATTCAGAGTTTCATATCATTGAAACTACCTAGAACACTTAGTACAAGAGGCGGGAAGAAAAAAAGGAAGTTATCTCACACCGATTTTTTATTACCTTAATGAAAACTATGTATAATTCATGAGTCTGTCAAGTATAGGTAGGGGGAATAAAAAATGGCGGTTGTTTCAAAACCTTAAAAAAACATTTATTTTTCATTCGGAGCTCTATATCTTAAAACTACCAACAACACTAGAAAATCTAAGAGAACATTATTTAAAGAAGAGTAAATTTGCTGAAATATTAGCCCTAAAAGAGCTATTTACGTCCAATAGTTCTCGAGATATAGCTTTTAAAAAGCAAAATTTCTTAAAATCTTCTAAAAGATTATTAGTTAAAGAAATTAAGAATACAATACTTCCATGGAACTCACCAATCCAAAATAGTAGATGAGTATTACGTACTAAGTAGTTAGCTAATTTATTTTAAGAAATCTAAATCTCAGGAACTATGAGACGTACAGATGTCTTATCACTCAAATTAAAGCTAGTTTAAGGGACTATAAAGAAGTTTATTACCTTTACCTTCGTAGGAATTGTAGTTTTCATGATATTTGCTAAAATAAATTGATTTATAGTTGTTCGGACAATAAGATTGATTTATGAAAAACTTCATTTCAGAAACCATTGGACGTGCAGATGTCTGCCAGCGCTTTTTATGATATTTGACAAAATAAACTCACAAAATGTTAATTTATAGTTTTTCGTATAAAATTTTTGATTTTTGAAAAAATATATCTCTAGATTCATAAAACCAGACATATGTGCGTTTTATGAATCTAGAGATATATTTTTTAATATACGCACATATGTCTGCCTTCACTCAAAATAAAGAAAATTTAACTTACTATAAAGTAGTTTATGACGTTATCTTCGTGTGGTAGTAGTTTTTATGATATTCACATATTAATATAAATTTGGCAAATTAAAATTTGTCCGAACAATTATAAATCAATTTATTTTAGCAAATTTCATGTAAACTATTTCTCCTACGAAGATAAAGATCATAAAATACTTTATAGCTCATTAAACTAGCTTTAATTTGAGTGCTAATAGATATCTGTACGTCAAATAGTTTTTCAGAAATAGACTGTTCAAAATAAATTCACTAACTACTGATCTTTCAGTACGTCCCATACAACATTTTTATGAAATGTTGCTTTTTAAAAAGTTATATCTCGAAACTATTTAACGTAAATAACTCTGTTAGGGCTCATATTTTAGCAAATTTGCTCTTCTTTAAATGACGTTCTCTTAGGTGTTCTTGTGTTGTTCCTACTTTTTGAGATATAGAGCTCCGAATGAAAAATTAGTTTTTTTTTATCGCCTTGAAACAGTCGCCATTTTTTATTTCCCGTACCTATACTTGGTAGACTCATGAATTTTGACTAGTAATTATACATAGTTTTCATTAAAGTAATCAAACATTGGGGTGAGATAACTGCCTTTTTTCTCCTCTTGGGCTCTTGTACTAACTAGAAACCCTAATAGAACATCATTTAAAATTCAGCAAATTTGCTAAAATATAAGTCCTAGTAAAGCTAGGGCTCATATATAGGTTCAATAGTTCCCGAGATAAATAAAAGTACAGATATTTTAATTTATTGCGGCAGTTGATAACGATTATCTTCGTTGGGGTAGTAGTTTTTATGTTATGTGCACATGAACTTTTGACTTGTCTGAACTACTAAAAATCAATTTTTTAGTAAAATTGAATATACTACAAATATCATATATACAAATATCATGAATATTACTACTACTACGAAGATTAACGTTATAAACTACTCTATAATAAATTAACTAGCTTTGATTTGAGCACTAATAGACATCTGTACCTCTCATGGTTCCTGAGATATCGATTTCCCTCAGTAAATTCAGGAACTACTGATTTTTCAGTACATTTTTTTTATTAAATGTTGCTTTAAAAAAAAAAACTGTACCTCGAGAACTATTGAGTGTAAACAGTTCTAATAGAGGTCATATTTATGTAAATTTACTCTTCTTCAAATGGTGCTCTATTAAGTTATCTAGTGTTGTTGCTAGTTTTCACGATATGAAGCTCCAAATAAAAAACTAATTTTTTTTAACGTTTTGAAACAGCCGCCATTTTTTATTCCCCCTAACTATATTTGGCTGACTCATCAATTTTAAATAGTAATTATTCATAGTTCTCAGTAAACTAATTGAAAATTGAGTTAAAATAACAGATTTTTTCTCTTCTTGAACGCATTTACCAACACCTCTACCATCACAAAACGATGACAAGATTGTATAGCTTTGAGTATGATATTGGTTTAATTCGTTTGTTTAACTTTTATAACGAAATCAACCACTGTACTGGTATCAAAGGTATCTTGCCATCCGATGCCCATGGCGTTTTCGATTTTCTTTATCCTATACTATCGGATATTGATTCCTTATTTGAAGTATCGTATAGACAAGACTGTCGCTATTTAGATGGTATCGCAACGTCCCGTTTCTTATTTCTTTACCAGTTCAAATGTATTCCTTCCTATATCTATATAACATATGTTAATGCCATTCCTGCTGTTAATCGTATATATTTTTTCATAAAACATACTATAAATAATATTTTTAATAGATTAATACTTTCTGGATATATCTTGAAATATAAACCTGTTTTAATTGTTTCTTTTTATTTTTAATAAAAAATGAATCAAGAAAAATATAAAGAAAGGAAAGAGAAAAAAATATAAATATATTGACGTATGTTTTTATTTAATAGGTCCATTTAGAATAAGGATTTAAAGTTTCCTCGTTGAAATGTTTCTTTCCTTAATATTTATAAACTGTGAATCATCGGGAAAACGATGGAAGGCGACACTAAATTCTGATAAATAATTCTCTGATCTCTTCAGCTTCATTAGTTGTTTAGTGGAACCATAAGGAACGTCTACCGTTACACGCGAAAACGTTTTTCATCTTATTAATATATGATAATGTCCATTGTAACAGTATTTCTCTGGAAATATTGCCATGTATATATTTGTGCAATCATTTTAAATATTTAACCAAACGCCTTTGTACTAATTTTCTAACTTTTTTTTTCCGTGCTGCTATCATTCTGTTCTTTTATTGATAAGTTATGTCATATTGAATTGTTATTTCAAGCTGTCATTTTGTAGTTGATATCAACCATCTTTCATTACGTGGCGCTAAGGTCGTATATCCCACATGTAACATTACAAACACGCAACGATGTGCAAAACCCTATTCTCTTAAACTACATCTGTCATATAAATGGCTAAGAATGCCCTGGATATTTAAAATTAGTATTAAAAAAAAATTGTTTCCACACTTATAAGTATATCTTAAATTTTAATATATTTAAATTATTATAGTTGTGAACGGTACGCAATTCCATGTTGCTTTGAGAATAATTATTTTTTAAAACTCACTTCAGCTTAAGTGTCTTGAATCTGGGTGATGGACCTATGAAATATCTTCTTATGTTATTAAGAAATGCTACTGTTTATTTTATTTTTTTTGTATGTGAGGATACTACCCTTACTATTTAACTTAATTAAGTTTAACTCAATATCTAATTTATTTTAAAAATATTTATATTTTAAGTCGAAATATTTTTACTTTTTATAATCAAAGTGTTTTTTTAAATTATTTTAAATATAATTCAAAAATATATTTATGATATATCTATTTATCATTATATGTAAATCAGTTTCGGAAATTCAAAAGTTTTGCTGAAAACTTTATAACTATTTATTAATACTGTAATTCAATATGTGGTAGGATTCATTAGCGTTTTTGAGAATTTTTAAAGATAGATCAGATGAACAAAATTAAATTAAAATATTGGTACATGTCACTCCCAGAACGTTTTTCCCAATAGTTTAATTTATGGACTATGACCTATCATAATAAATAATTCTTAGACAATTTGGGACCCTAGACGATTTTTTATTTATTCTTGTATTCAAAATACAAAAATAAATTAATAATAAAATAATTTATTTTGTATATTTATTTACAAAGATAAAATTGCTAGGCCATGTTATGTGGATGAGCAAGCATAAAATGGCAAGTAGGTGGTACAAGATTGTACCGGACGGTGTGCGTACACTTGTTAAGCCAAAGGGCCAGTGGAAGGGTGGACGGCCAGGATCTTCGGTAACTAAAGATTATTGATAACCATGCAGATATCATGGAAGCTGTTGAGCTGGCTGAGGGCAGCTTCTTACACCTGGTGTACCGATAGAACAAGATATATTTATTCATTTTTGAGAATCCTTTTTTTGTTTTATTTATATTTCTTTTTAGCGTTTAGAATTGTCAACATTCTTCGCAGATTGGTACATAGTCGGTGCGAGGGCGGTCTTTGGATCTTACTTGGATTCTTAGAAATAGTACATTACTTCCAGTTCCTAGTGGCACCTTTGTTCACTTGAAAACCTTACCTGGAGTCCAACGCATTTTTATCTATACTTATTGTAGAAAACCTTTCTGACCTTTGGTACCTCGTCACAGTTAGTTCTTCTCAAAGAGTTTCCCTCCCATTCCTCTCTGGTTTGGAGCCCTTTTATCTCTCCAACCCACCTTTCTTGGGGGCAGCGCTTAAGGGCCTTTCACATCCTTATTTTTGCCGAATTTGTATAGTGTCGCTCAGAGTGTACAATAAATGGATTTGTTTTTACATAAACCTCGGTAGATATTTCAATTGAAAATTGATTGATTTTTTCATTCTGATTATAAATATTTAAAATTAATTTTGAATTTAATATTAATAGAGTTGGTTGTAATGTTATAAACATAATTTTTGGTCATCAAGCGTTTGCTACTACAAAACTGATACTTAGCTATGTAAGAGCTATGAATAAACTATAGATATTTACATTTTCCTCATTGTTTAGTAAATAATGTCAAATAATGTACGGAATGGGCATTTTTTAGTTCGAGCTTTCAAAAACAGTAAAAATACTGCAATAAAACTGAAGAAACACTTCAATTGAAATTCATCGTCCGTCTAAACAAGAGATATTTTATTTGTAAAGAAAAACTAACAAAGAAAGCAGTAGGACAGGATTCCGATAGCGATAATTTTAGTTCAATTTTTTTAAAAACATTCAAGGAACATCATCTAGTAATTTGATCTATTAAAATCGAAAATCAGTTAAGACTTGCGCTCAAAAAACTGGGACATATCTGCAAAGAGACAGACTATATAAATTACTTTTATTACGGCTATACTGTAAAATAAATACCACCACCAAACTCTTCCCGTTCGCTGACAAAACCGAAAAGTGGTCTTCGTAAAACACAATATTAATTTCACTGTCTTTATGTGGTATAAAAACTGTGACATATCTACTTAGGGACAGGATAAATAAATTACCTTCATTACGGCTATACTATAAAATAAATTCCGCTACTAAACTATTCCCGTTCGCTCGGGTTACGCGGACGAATATTTATTTCACTGTCTTTATTTGGTATTTCTTTTAGAGCCTTTAGTGTTGTAAAGTATCTGTCTAGTAGTATAGATGTATACCAATAAAGTATATATCACTTGGTT
>NW_027105041.1:291687-298237 GCF_000696795.3 Halyomorpha halys
GGAAATGTGTAATCAAACATTTTTATTTTTTAGCAATTTTTTTTATTTTGATACTATAAAAATCTTAATTTTAAAACCAATTATCTACAATTAACTCTTGTATAAATTACTTTAAAATATATCGATAGGCGTTTATAATGTAGATTTGCTTTTTTATACTAACACTCTTAGTGAAAATAAAATGGGGTGTATAGAATTAAAAGGAAACATCATCTATATGTTTTTTTGTTATTAGGTTTCGTAAGACATTCAACTGCTTCTGTTTCATCATAGTTAGGATTATTTATCACAGGATTTACCCGCTCTAATTATTTGTTGATATGAATTTAATGTTACTTTATTTTTTTCGTATGATTATCAGTGGAAAACCACAAAGTTATGCAATGACAACAAAACTAATACCTTACAAAAATATTCCAGCAATTATCTCGCTCATCGTTCTCTTCGATTTTGTATTTGATTTAGGCGGGGTTATAATATTGGCATTTGGTTAATGTTTTGAGGGTAATGATAATTTTCTAACATTCAGTTTTTATCCAACACACCTAACTCATGAATATCCAAGCTCATAACGATAGAGAATGTTTTTATCTTGCACAACTCGCGGTTTACCCAAGAAATCACAGCTGAAATCTTTAACATCCTGAAAGGGAATAGACAGTTGATAAAATTATGGCAGATATAAAGTATGAATGAAATCCATCGATAGTAGTTATCAGCCCCAACTGAATTATGAGATCCAATTTAGAAAAATATCATATTGCCAGTGTATATGTATCACATTGCTGATCGTTCAGATTGCATTATATGTTGGAAGCCTAAGGCTAATAGATTTTGTGATATTTTCTTAAACGGCTGCGTGGGTTGCGAACAAAAATAATTTAATTATTTTACCAAAATTAGTTTCTTTCTACAGACTAGCGGGGTCAAAAATATATCTGTCATAACATACAATAATAAGATATCTATCCTATACGATGTATTTATAGTCTGTCTGGTTTATATATAGTGGGCGTTGTTGCGCCATTCTTCGTTCTGGGACAATAATAGGTATCATCATTTTATATTTTTTGTAGTAATAGTTAAACTCTATGCACATTGTACGTCTAATAATTCCTGATTTTAGATAGAGTTTTTCATAAACCAAAGTTTTATTTTTAATTATAAAGAAATACAATTTTTTAAAATTTATTTTGACAAATATAAGAACTACTACTCTCACGAAGACAAACGTTATAATCTAATTTATAGTATTGGAAGAAGATAGTTGATCGTATGAAGTTGATTGGAGGAAGATAACCCGGGTGGCGGTCGATAAAGTTATCAAAATAGTAAAATAAAACAACTTATTACATCTTAAGTTGGTAACAGAGCTTCATTCTTATCAGCCCTGAGACGAAGCCCTGCAAAATGGGGCGAAACGTTTTTTTACAATAAATGGTTTTTTTTTTACTATTTTGATACCTTTATTGACCGCCACCCGGACTATCTTCCTCCAATCTAATTTATAGTACATCTAACTAGCTTTAATTCTAGTGCTAATAGACATGTGTACGTCCAATGGTCCCTGATCTATAGTTTTTTTTTTAAGTTGATCTACCCAAACGTTTTTTCCGAACAACTAGAAATCAAGATTTTGTAAATTTATTTTTGGCAAATATCGTGAAAACTACTACTTCTAGGAAGATAAACTTCATAAACTACTTAATATCACATTAGACTTTTGCTTCAATTTGAGTGCTAGTAGACATTTGTATGGGATATAGATTTCCCAAAATAAATTCACTAACTACTGTTTTTTTTTTTCAGTACATTTTTATGAAATGTTGATTTTTAAAAAGTCCGTTCTTCATCTGTGAGCCATCTCTGCCTCTCGTATCCTCTCCTCCCCTTTCAACATCTTCAGTAAGGTTTTACTGCGTTAAGCAATATTTTATAAAATAGGATTTACGAGTTTTCGTTCTTATGTATTTCATCAGCCATATCAGACTCAGTACATAATTTTACCTATTTAGACTAACTTTTTACAATTTTGTTGAAACAAAAGTATTATTAACCAGTGTATGCAGTTTAAAACGGTTGTAACAATAAATCTTCTCAAATAAAAGTATCTGATTCATTGTTTCCACCCCATATTTACAAGAATGTATTCATATTTAATTGTTGCGAGATGTTTGGGGTAACAGTAAAAAAAAAAAAAGGTATTCAAAATATTGAAAAAAATCTATTTATTAGCAACCTATTTAAAAACTATTACCAAGCTTATTGGTAATAAAAAATTCGATGTTTGTTTTTGCATTATTGTTACTACTCCATGCATTAGGGAATTCTATAGTTCTCTTGTAAATTAAGTTGTCACAGTTTTGTCTCATTTCTTATCGCCATTGACACGTTTCGCTTTAGTTTATTTTAAGTACGTGACAAGTTACCTTTTCGCTCCTCTTCATGTTAACAAGCCCTTCCAAACTTTAGTCATTCTTTCATAAAAGTGTATAGAGTTGTATGCCCACTTTTTTATTTTTCGGTTGAAAAATAAATCAATATTTGAATTTTGAATAAATGAATGTAATCTTCTTTAACTATAGAATGAATTCCCTCAGTTGATAATACAGCTTCTTGTTCAATGTTATCAATCGATCAGCTATTTATAAATATAAATAGCAACTCTAATCATTGATAATATGTTTTTTATCCATTGTTACATTGGCTGGTTGTTTTTCGATAGAAGATATTAGATGTAATGCTAATAAATATATAAATAAATAATTTTATTCTCCTTTATTAAAAATTAAATATAAATAGAATTTTAATATGAAGGGACGTTACCGGTTGAAATGGTATGTGCATTTGTCTTCCGAAACACGTATTTCCGAGAGGCAAGGAGCTTAGAAGTAAATAGCTGGTTGGAGGTGCAGTCATCATAGAAAGCAATTAAGTTAAATGTGTTTACTAGTGCCATAGTTTCATCCAGAATTTCAGGCCTTTAAGAGGATTAAAAACAAAAAACAGCCATGATGAATAAAAAGAAAATACATAATAAGAAGATAACCGATAATAGAGATACATAAATAGTAATGTAAGAAAATATATAGTGTAAGTATTAGGAACATTATTAAGTTATTGTTATTGAGGAAAAAGAATTAGGAAATAGTGGTATACAAAAGGATAAAAAAACGTCGTAATTTTATGAAACATAGCGACCTATGCCAGGTTTCAAGCAGATATAAAGTGGCGCGGTTGAAGAATTGAGTTAAAAAAAAAGTACGTTAGAAAAAGCAGAAACATTTGTTGATATCTTAAAAAAATACTTTATACTTATTAATAAAGATAAATAAAAATAGGCTAAATATTAAGAGGATCTAAGATCTAAATATTATTACTAAGTACAGCATAGAAATTATTTATTAGAAATAAATAAATAAGGTTATATTTTAAATATTAAGTTTAAATAGGAATGTAAGGAATGAAAGAAGAAGGAAAACGTTAACATCAGCACACCATCTTTAATGTCGTATTTTCCATTTTTTTATGTTTGAAAAACAATTTAAATATTTCATTCATACTTAAATTAAACGTTGGAAACCCAAAAGACATGTTGCATCAACCTCGTTTCATTTAATTCACAAATTTTCAACCCTCTAACTCAATTCGGAGTTACTGTCTGCAAAACATTAAAAACTAGAAGAAAAAAAAAAACATGATGACAAAAATTCAATTCCCCCATCCTTCTGCTTAGAAAACAGCAATACCGAATTTCGGCTCATTTCATCCAAGGTGCGCAAATGTAGCCGAGAAAAAATAAATTATACATCTCGAGAACACCTTCTCATCAAGGTTTTGATTATATGAAACGGATATATATATCCGATGACCTTCAATACAGAGAGTAGGCCTTTTAATTTCGGGTAAAATTCATTATTAAAACTAATAGCTTGGACTGTACTGTTCTTCGTTTTCACGGTACCAGTAGTCGCCATCAAGCATCGAGATCCAGTGGTAGCAGCCTATGCCGACGACATCGCTGTCTATGCTTCCAGCATGTGAGCTGAACTGGCCCTACGCTATGCACAGCCTGCCTCTGCCACAATTGTAGCTGCTCTGAAGAAGGACGGCATTAAGGTTAATCCGTCGAAGACGGATATCATTGTCATGTCCTTCCAGAAGGGCAAGAAGAGGCTACCCCAGCAGTTCGTTGTAAATGGTGAGGGCCAGGAACTCTCTAATAGCATCCTCTACCTCGGCGTGACTCTCGACAGGCACCTCACCTTCTTCAGTCACGTCAGGGAGAGACTTAAGCTGGCCCGACAGAAGTCGTATAGACTATATCACCTGCTCACCTCACAGCAGATCTCACTCCGCCTCAAGCTGAAGATCTACAAGGCCATTATACGTCCGACCCTGCTCTATGGTGCACCTCTCATGCCGACACCTGTACGAAACTACGTTAACTAAACTGCAGAGCTTCCAGAATTCCTTTCAGAACCACCCCATTTAATTCTTTGATGGGTTAAAAGCCTGTGCCAATCTCCTATTCCGAGAGATCGCCCCTCCACCAAGACCTGGGAGGTGGCAAAGCACGGTCCCCTTGGTCGACGTCCTCGCCGAGGAAAGGACTTCTGGCTCTGCAGCCTGAAGTCACCCAAACCTCAACACCACCAGCCTGAATGGTTCCTCCCATTCTATGTAATGGCTATCAAGCCACAACATGTAAAAACCGCCTTCAACGGACCATATTCTTGATCATCTTATAATGCCGTAAGGCAAAACAAGAAAAATTGTAAATGAATGTATTATATATTATATTATGCACTATATATTCGAGAAATAAAGAGGTAACTCTGATGAGTTGCAAATTCATAGCATAGGGCCGTGACGGCCGTGCAAGTTGGGGCGCAGATCGTGCGCTCGGCTCGGAACATTGTGGGTTCGATTCCCACCTGGGGCATTTAATATTTATTTTGCTTTGGTTCCGAAAAATGAATCTTGATACTCCCACCTTGGTTAGCAACTCAGGTAGCCGCCAGGAGTTGGCAAAAAGGGCCAGGAGGCTTACTTGCCGGACTTGTTCCCCCCAATAAATACCAATGCCAATACACAGCCTACTAATCAGTCAGACAATGGACAATATTGAAAGAGATGAGAGAACATTATTTTTGACAAGTCCAATACATTTACAATACTTCGATTCATAAAGTTGACAGAAAGGAGCTAAGGCCTAATATACATTATGGTTCAGGATTCCTAATGAGTCCAGAATTATGAGGGAAACCCATGCTTTGAAACCGGTTCTTTTCGACTCCCAGTCCCTCCAAAAAATTACTTGTTGCAAGAGGGATGGTTCCTCTAAACCGAATTTCTTCGCCAAATTCCTCCGTATATTTATCTTGTAAATAAGGAATACATTTTGAACAAATGTTCTCTTTCTCTGCCTGTATGTTTTCACTCTGATCGGGATCATTGGTTTCATATCTTATAGTGGGATCCACTATCAGTGCTTGCTTCTCAGTCGAATGTCTACAAACCTTGTAGAGCCCTCGGCGGTATCCACGCAATACACTTCCTGACAACATGCACATTTTTTTCTTTATATTATTGTGCTGGTTAATGGGAAGGAGCGTGTTGATGTTGTTAGGACTTTTTCCCAATACATGTGCTGGGGTTTAATATAGATATCAAAAAGATTATATTTTATAGCTTTAATCAGTCAATTTACTTCCTTCTAAACTTATAGTTTACTCTCACTACTAACCACCATAGTATGCTCATCATTCATTATAAATTAATTTTTTTTTGTTTAAGAACTTAAACAAGTTTATTTATTTCTCTAATTGTCGTAATATTACAAGTGTAGTATAATGCTAAAGTACAACGAACTGGGATTTAAACGATATCTATACAATTACTAATCCGATTGCTTTGCTTCTGTTATCTTTTTTGATTGAGTAAAATAAATAGCAAAACAAATTAAATAAAAATATTTCTATACTGAATTAAGAATTGAAGGTTTCATCAAATCTTATAATGTTAGATTTAATTAATTAATCAATTATATGTCCGAATTCTTATTCAGTTAAAATTAGGTGTTACTTCTGCTGTTATCAGTTCACAAGAAATGTTTAATGGTGTATCTATAATATTTTTTGGTTAGTTTAAGATGAAAAAATACGTTTCTGTAATTAAAAAAATAAAAAACCGTTTGAAGTTGTAGAGGCTTGAGATTGAAAAGGATTACTATTGCATTCACTTAAAAATTAATTTTTTAAATTCAATATTTGGAAGAGGAGTTTCTTAAATATTTCTAGTCTCTTGTGTGGGACAAAAACAAAAATGCAAGGACCTATCACTGTGACTGGTTTTTATTTTCTCGTGTTATCGTCAGACAACGATTTGTACTTTGACTGTCTACATCACATCTCGATTTATTTTATTATATTTATTTTATTCACCATTTATTTTGGCTCTCAATAATTTATTTGAGTTGCAATCTTTTCTAACTACAAACCTCAACAAAAACGAAGTAGAGAGAGAAATGCTTTATTTAGCCATGCTG
>NW_027105041.1:298875-338969 GCF_000696795.3 Halyomorpha halys
CAAAAATAAAAGTAAAAAAAGGGGTGGCCACAACCAAATGATTTTGCAAAATTATATATCCCCATTTCAAATTTAGAGTTACCAAACACATAATTTTGGAGTAAAAAATTTACCCATAATGAGTTATTATTATTTATCGAATAAGTTCTTACTCTCTAAACTCATATTAAAAGCAAGTAATATCTATCTTATATTCACAAAAATGTTACTGTCTATCAAATTTGATTTTTTCTTACAACTTCTACAGCTATTTTTTTAATATACGTGTGCACAAATAATGTATTTTTTAATACATTTGTTAACAGTTGCTTGGGCTAATATAAAATGAATATATTTTGTAAAAGTGTGATGAATTTCGGGGGCCGTAAAAATGTTCAAGGCTGTTCTAAAAAGGCATCAGTGACTTAATTCATTAATACTTTCTTTTTTTTTGTGATTACCATTGATTCAGGAGCCCAAGAGGAGAAAAGAGCTTGTTTTGCCCATTTTGTTTTCCATTTTGGCACCGTTCCCGAACGACCCATTCCATAAATAGTTGAGACTACGACCCAAACTATATCTTATCTGGCTCAAGGCTTCCGCATCCTTCCAATGATGTAGGTGGTGTACCCTCTCAGAAGTTGGAGTGTATGTAAACATTCCTATCGCTGTTAGGTTGTTTGATAGTCCCATGTCTGTGATTTTGATTAAAATTTTTCAATGAAGTGATAGATCATAAATGTTCCCAGAAAAAAGGTCCCAGTGCGCTCGGTTCGGAACGTTGTGGGTTCGAATCCCACCTTAATATTTATTTTTCTGCGGTTCCAAAAAATGAATCTTGACACTCCCACCTTAGTTAGTACGCGGCGGCATCTCTGGTAGCAGCCAGGGGTTGGCAAAAAGGACCACTAAGCCCACTTGCCGGGCTTGTTCCCCCACCAAATACACACCATACTAATCCGTCAGACAATCAGACTAGAAACTTTTCGGTTTCCCATATCCAATCGAACTTTACAATAATTCGTTTTTTAATCATCTTCTTTTTGTTTCCCCGTTTCTAGATGATTTAAACTGAATTAGGTTAAATTAGTTGAAAAAATTGAATCTTTTGTTTAAAAAGTAGTCCTTTGTATAATTAATTATTTTTATAAATAGTTTCATTCATTCTCCGACCGATGACAATGATGAAGAGATAAAATGCGAATTTTATGATATATTGGAGGAGATTTACGATAAATTACCGCTAAACTGTATGAAAATATTATTAAGAGATGCAAATGCAAAGATTGGAAGAAAAGAAGTATATTATCCAACGATCGGTAAAGAAAGTTTAAAGGCATGTAGAACGATTTTTCGAAGTGGCAACTTGAAATTAATGTAAAATAGAGTATAGCTAATATTATGTTTGTACTTTTAGCCATATCTTAGTTGTTTGTATCTTTTTTAGCCCTGCAAAATGGGGCGAAATGTTGGCTCACAAGATCTTCCTTTGATACATCTTGAAATAAAATTGTTAATGCTTTATCTGTTGAGATCTAAAGAATCAAGTTCTAAAATAATAAGCTAACTAGTTATTCCTCTCGGCATCATTTACTAATTACGGCTCCTCAGGTTGGTATTATGTGAGTGTTCAGTCTAGAGAGAAGATAATTATATCATCACCTGCTATTATATAAATTATTAATGTTACTGTTTTTTTTTTTGTGCTTTCTAATTTCTTACTTCTCATATTCAAGTACTTCGTCTCAGTTATTTATCTCACAAGACCGGCTTTAGTTTATTATTTTTTTTGGCTAGTTTAAAGTAATTAAATATATATATTATATTTGTTAATATGTTGATTTCTTGAAATCAGATCTCAGATCATTTCTATCTGTCATATTATTATTTGACTGTACGTAATTAATTTGAGAAAAATGGTTAGTGGTCAACAAGGGTGCAGAGAAAAGCCATTTATAAGTAACCAACGTTTCGTCCCAATTAGCAGGGCTTCATAAGTGGTTAATGAGAATGATATACAAAACTTTTACAATGTTTGTATCTTGCTAAATTTTTTTTTTTTTAATTATTTATTTATTGTAATTTACAACTGTACAAAATAATACAATAAGTAAATATGTAGTATGTTTCATATACACTTGAAAATCTTGGGAAGGAACCACCCATTGGTGGTACTTCAAACATTAATTTAAACTAGAAGGTCTCGTGGCCATCTTCTTTTCAGACGCCTCGGAGGATTATCAGGGATTGTTAAGGATGAAAGATTAAGAATTAATGGGTTAGGATGGTTAAGGAGTTTGGAATAAACAGACGCATATCTGGTTTGGGTCAAATCTGCAACGAATGGGATGTTAAGGTCTTTATGAATGAGTTTATTTGTGACGTAATAAGGAGCATCAAGGATTTTACGTAGGATTTTGGATTGTAACGATTGGATGCGGGAAGAATTTGATGGTTTGGTGGAGCCCCAGAGCTCAATTCCATATGTCCAAATTGGTCTGATTATTGTAGTGAATACTAATTTTTTGTAGTGAATGGGAAGTTTAGAGCTTTTGTCAAGTAAGTGTTGTAGCAATCGGAATCTACGAGCAGTTTCTTGTCGTTTCAGTCTTGTCAAGATGGAGTCCTAAGTATCGAATCTTGCTAAAATTTAGCTCTGCAAAGTAATGCGAAACATTAGTTACTAATAAATAGTTTTTCTGCTATTTGTGTACCTTTCCTGTCCATCTTCCCTTTTTTTTTTCCACAAGTATAGGTATACAATTCGTAGCATCGTTTTACGAACTGATATACTAAAGTTAAGAAATCAAGTGTATGATCAAAATAACGTTTGTTATCTTGATATGCTCCGCCTTACTTATTTATATACGGCAGTACCCAATAATTTTATTGAATCTTTAAAAATGAATTCGATGAAGTAGCAGACAATTAATACACTTAATACACAATAAAAAAAAAAAAAAAAAGCAGTAAATAATTTCTCATGTTTTGTACTTTTATCATTCGTTAGAAGGAAAAATCAAGAAATGCGTAATACTTATTTATTTATTATTTAATGTTGCATGACATGCTGATTAATTCATCTGCAATCTTCCCTGGAAGGAATGAAACTGTGATTTTTAAATAAGTGAATTTTTTATGGGTTTATATAAGATTACTCTATTACTTAGACACAGTCCTTAGATTAATAGAGCGCATCTGAATACGCTACGTCTATTTCTGACCATTACATTATATGATGGTTTTAATTTACATTTTCTACTTATGAAGGGACAATACTTCCTGGTACAAAATATTGAATTCGAGTTGTCGATGGCAATACACGTTTTGATGCTCCCTCCTCCCCCTCCCCCTCCCCTGAGTTCTAATAACCAAGTCTGGCAAAATAGTCTATGTGAGTGTGAATAGCCTAGTATAAAACTTAATTACATATGTAGGACATGTGTTTATGCCTAGGATGTTACCTTTATGTTACGTTATCACCTTTTTTTCGTTAAAATCGACCAACCACTGTTATCTCTTTAGAGAATCGATTTTAAACTTCTTTAATATTTTCTCAAAAACAGCTCAAACATTTTATTAAACTCGGTTAATGAATGTTCAATTGAGTGGAATTTAATACTGGATACGTATGATTGTCATATGTGAAATAGTCCAACAGGATTTAAACAAAGAATGTTTCATGAAAGGAATATGGTCCGGGTGCGGTCAAGAAAAACTCAAATAGTAGAAATATACTAATTTAATGAGCCAACGTTTCGCCCCACGTTGCAGGGCTTCTTCAGGGCTATTTTGACGGCAGTCAAAACTAAGAATGTTTCAATGTGAAACATGTGGGTTGGCGAACTCTGGGTTTTAGGCCCTAAAGACCCAACGAACAACAAAGATTGTTTAAAAAAAAAAATCCTTTATAAGTAACTCTAATCTTACCTATTTGGAATGAATAACTAGTTTAGCAATAATAAACCTTGTATAAAGGAGTTCAAATCGGAAGAAACCGAGACCATTCGATCTTTCCCATTTGTACAAGACTTCGTTATTTTTTGTTAAACTATTGTATTCTTGCCGGGAACAAAGTTAGTATTCGTTATCTTAATCTCGAGAAACCTTAAAATACGAATTTTTATAGTAAGTGAAAGTTTTGTTTACCGTTCACATTTTTGTGCAAGAGCTTCAAGAGCGTTTAGCCCAATAATATATGGTTTTTACTTGTCTCGTGATATATCGCACCTTTTGATCTACTTTTTAAATCCTTCTTGTGTATTTAGTTTTCTATTATATATTTTATATTCAATTACAATTAAAATATTTTTTTTCTTTCGCAGGGTAGAGATGGTCCCTGAAGCCTCTGCGCAGGAGTGCGCTTCGGCAGCTGCGCAGGAGATCTTGATATCATCCCCTGGCAGTAGTAAAGCCAGGCAGAAGAAGTTCCACCGCCATTTCAAGACAGTACCACCCGATGAGAAAGTTCTTAACTGTTAGTATTTATATGGGTTTTGGGTTATTTAGTTGATCGTTTTAAAAATGTATATTTTATACCATTTCGAAATAGTAGTGGATAGTATTGACGAGTTCCAAGGAGTAATATGTGACTTTGGTTCCAAATCTTAAAAAAATCCGCGCAGTAGTCTCTGGGAAAAGCCATGGACGTCGAACGGCGTACTCCTTTTATGAAGCATGTTGCAGGAGTGAGGATTTTGCTCTTATTAGGTCTTTTGGTCTAGATGATGATATTTTAGATTTTAGTGAAATGGTATCATATATCATAATTACTCAAAAAACTTCTTACTTTACTTACAAAAAACTGAATACTTTTCATTCTTAATAAGGTGTGGGGAATATAGTTGAATGAAAATATGACTCTGTAATTAACAAAAGCACAGAGATTCTCCTGCACGAATACGTTTTGATAACTTCGAAAAAGTTGACCACATAACTTGTGACAGGCTTAAGGAGATAGGTATGGGGGATATTGACTAGTTATAATTTCTATGTTTTATAATATATATGCTTTTGATGATTATTATAGGGACCTCTAATTAACATGTATTGTAGAGGTATGATGATTATTATAGAGACCTTTAATTAATAGATAATGTAGAGGTATGATAATTACTAAAGGGACACCTAATTAATATTTATTAAAAAGATATGGTAATGATTATAGAGACTTCTAATTGATAGATATTGTAGAGATATGATCATTATTATAGAAGCATCTAATTAATAGGTACTGTAGATTCATGATAATTATTATGGGATCATCTAATTAATGGGTACTGTTGGTGTATGATAATTATTATAGGATCCTCTAATGAATAGGTACTGTAGATGTATGATAATTATTATAGGATCCTCTAATTAGATGTATGATAATTATTATAGGATCCTCTAATTATTAGGTACTGTAGATGTATGATAATTATTATAGGATCCTCTAATTAATCGGTATCGTAGGTGTATGATAATTATTATAGGATCCTCTAATTAATACGTACTGTAGATGCATGATAATTATTATAGGGAATTCCAATAAGATAATGTTGAGGACTCGTAAATGCATCAGATTTGAGAAATCCGGGAAATTCCACAATGACGGATTCCCTCTGAAAGCCCTGGGACATTATATAACCTATAATTTAGAAATAACTCATGTTTATATAACTAATGAGACAAAAAAAGGTTATCATTGTTTGTGCTAATAGAAATCCTAGTATTTTTTTAATTTATTACATAACTAGTGGCTCAACGTTTCACCAATTTATGCATCATGAAAATAGAAAAAGATACGATCACATAAATACTGACATATAAGCACATCTTACATCAAGAGTTCAAAAAAATTACCAATGCAGTGGTATATGCACTCTAAGGTTTTCATTTTCTGTTCTGACGAAAATTTCACTGGTTAGTTATTTACTGATAATTATCAGATTTACAAAACCTTTGGAATCTTCTAAGAACAGGCTATTATATAGTTATGACACATATCCACCTTAAACATCGATATAAAAAGATACAGGCTTGCAGTTTGTAACATAAAAACTCTAAAATTCATATTTTATTTACTGATCTTGACAATTATTTGTAGGAGCTATTAAAAGTCACTGAATTTCCTCCGTAAAAAACTTACGAATACACTGCGATTTAGTTTTAATGTTTCCCGATCATGTAACGGCTCATTTTTATCGTTGAATAAATTACGTTTTCACCTTTTTTTAATTTATTTTACTTAAAGTTTGAATCAAGATAATAAGTGAAACAGAGAATTCTTTGTTAGCTAACTCTCGACACATTTTCAACAGGATACCATCAAGATTTCTAAATTACATCTTTCTAAGGATTTCCTTACTTACACACCTATAGCTGTGTACACAGTATATACAACCTTTAACATAGTTTCCGTTTTAGAAACTATTCTTTACGCCTTCCTTACCTAAGAAAGCAATATGTCCTAAGAAATTATTATAAATAAAAGTAGCTTTTAAAAAAATTTATTTTTTTTGGAAAGTTAATGGTGTATAATACAAAGTAGGCCCATTAAGGTGTTCCTTAGGAACGCTCTTAAATTCGGCCCTTACTAATATTTAATCTTTTTCCAACTGTCTTGGAAGTAAATAACTAAGACATCAGATTTCCACTCCACCTTTTCGGAGTTTCTTTTTTAAAAAAACCTATGTGCATTACAAGAACTGTAATCATAAACCAATTGAACACTTTGATAATAGAGATAAATAAGGTAAATTAAGATGCACTTCGATTTTTCTAATACATTTCCGTAAAAGATAACTATAGAGCATTAACTTGTAAATGAGTGTGTAAAAACTCCAATATAAGAGAATGAGTCATTAAAGTCTACAGCTCCTTCGAAACTGTTATTCTTATTCAGTTTGACTCACGACTAACTTCCTGCTTGAATCCCGGCTGCCTGAGGTTACGTATAGAGCCCCGCTCATCTTGGCGGCCGAATTCTAACTGTTCTGGTCTGTTGGCGCATTTAGAAAGTGTTGAGGAGTGATTCTTCTTATATGAAAAAATTACATAAAAAGTGTTTGGTTTTGTTTCAAACTTTTGATTCCGACGCTTTGTTTGATATCAATTGGTCTCTATCAACTCACCTATTCGATATGTGTTTGTTTGTAACCTAATTTTATCTTTTCAGGAACTAAATTTCCTCAGATATAATTTAATAATTTTACGTCATTTTTACTGATCTTTTTGCTATAATTTACTACATGACGACAACCTATTCCGTTGTCTCTTACTAAGGATATTCTTAACTATAGATTTTTTTTTAAGATTTATTAATTATGTATCGATGTTATGTGGTTTATATCTAACTAAAGCGCTATAGATATATTTCTGTTACATGCATCCTTGGTTATGTTATACAATATTTGACCTTAACAATTTCCGTATACCATGCCATTTTGTCTTCAACTATACCTTCCTTTCTACCCTAGAACTCCTTGTTTGAGATCTACTCAGTTTATCTGAGAAATAACGGACGTTTAGGAAACTGTATCTACTGCAGTAAACTGTTCCTACATACCATTTGTTTTTGATATTAAAATTCACAAAAACATTTCCCCTTCTATCATACCGATTGTACCTATTAATTCAGTTAGATAAAAACTCGATAAGCTTTGTTGTGAATCTAGCTTCTGATCCTTTAATTTGTACAGAGCGCATGAGGATCTTCTGAAAGTTTTTTTTTTGTGAGATTATTAAGTTCTTAAATAATTGATCATTATCATTGAGATAACAAAAAGTTATAACGTCAATTTTTAAAAATATTTATTAGTTCTCGAAGCTCGTATGAATATGTACTTTGGTAATCAGTGCCCCAGCTATTTAAAAACTCTATATGTTGCCTCGGATTTATTGAAGTCAAACTTCTTTACCGACGTTCTGCACTCAAGAAAACAAAAATTATATTGATATAAATTGATTTCCTGACCCGAGAAAAAATGAAACGGAAGATGTGAGGGGGAGCGCTGGATGGGTTTTATTTTATTTTTATTTACAGAAGAGCAGAATTGGTATTCCTTACTCTCTTTTACAGTAAGGTTTTTTTTTTACTCTCCTGACGTTTACTGAATTGTAGTAATTTCATTTTCACCTCCTGTAGAATTATAATTGGATCGAAAGAATTTCATGGGACCTAACAGCCCAGGGACTTCTTCAGTCAGGTATCCTGACCACAGGGTCACCAACTTATATAACTGCTCGTCTAGAAAAAGAATTTCATTATCATTTATTTAGTCTCCTCTAGGAACATAACGGTTCGTGTATTGGATGGGGTATAAGGAAACATAATGCATAAAATTAATTCCCACAATAACGGTGTTCGATTTTTTTGTTTTGTTTTTGACATTGTAAAAGTCTGGAAACATCTAAACGTTTAAAAGATATTTTTCTTTTAATTTTTTTTTTTTTACTTTCATCGTGAAGTTTCTTTTTCAAAATCATAAAAAGAAAATCTTGGCCATGAGCTTAAAGAAAATTTCATGCTGAAAATGATTATCTGTTTTAAAAATATATAACGAAATTGTTACTGTAAAACTGAAGGCCTAACACAGTATTCAAAATCTATAAAGCCATCGTACGATAAAAAATAATAAAATAATTTTATAGTAATACAAATTTACAAAAATTTGGGACCTCTCTACGTTCAATTGTTCACGAGCTACAGTTTCTAAAACCCATTTTTTTTTCCAAATGACGAGAAATCTTTTTGTAGATTACTTGAAATATAAAAATCTCGATGAAATATTTGTTTTACCAAAATAAAAATTAATTTGTAACTGAAAATATTTTGAAATAAAAATTGTCTTGTGGGAACCCGCGGGCCTGAACAATTTTAGATATGAAAATTGGAAATAGGTTGATTATATGATGAAATTCTTTCGATCTAATTATAATTCTACAGGAGGTGAAAATGAAATTACTACAATTCAGTAAACATACGAGACTGAAAAAAAAAAAAAACTTACCGAAAAAGAGAGCAAGGAATGCCAACTAATCAGATTTAAAAATAATACAAAAAAATTAAAAAGATTTATTAAGAATAAATTAGATTATGATTAAATTGTACGCATCATTTTTGATTGATTTATTTTATATAAAATACATTAATTTCATATAGTTTTAAAAATACTTAAATACCACTTCTTTAGCCACTTATAGACAATTTCTATGATATTTGGAACATCACATTTTGTCTAATATTGATAATATTCCATTAAAAAGAAAAAAAAATTGTGGAAGTCTTGGGTCTGGCCGACAAAAGTGAAACTTCTGGAGATGAAATAATGTATTAAAATTTTATTAATAATGGTCATGCGTTCTCTCTTATAGCTCAAGGTCAATAATAATTAACAATAATCACCCAAAGCCTGAACCTTTCATACATTATCACACTTTTGGTATTAGTAATATAAACACCCCTGACCCTTCATGGATTGTAGCGGTACAGATTTAATTTAATTTTAATACTGACTAAATACATAGCAAATCTATTTTTTAAATAAGTATTTTTTAATATCTTTTTGCAAAACTGCGGAAATAGCCGAATTTCACAATGTTTTTGTTCACAAAAATGGTCCTAGATTTATTTATAACAGATTGTGCTAGAGGGTTGGTTTATGGCCCATTTTAAGGCATTAAAAAATATTTCTTAAGAAACTTAGCAAAGGCTCTACGCAGCTTCCCACGCGATCGGATGGTTGGGCATTGCCAGCACACCATTGCCAGCCGAAACAGGCGACTAGTATGAGATTTCCAAGGAGGTCCAAGAGAGAGTCGCTGAAGGTTTCTAGCTACTGTTATCCTCTCAATTCTGTAGAACGGAATTCCAATTTGTAAAAATGCGATACATATGAAACCATGCAGGAGACAGATGGTTTCCGTTTATCGCAGAGTTTTATTAAGGACAGCAAGTGCGTTTAATACTGTTTCCTATGAAGGGCGTGCGTGATTGCCAGAATGCCTCTACTTGAACTTTTTGTTGAAGAAAGAAGTAGGCATTATAGACGTCGTTCTCGCGTTTTGAGATAAGAGCGGGAAATAACTATTACTCAGTGGCAACAGCGTTGGGTGGCATACTATTCCGGAACATATTGATACCCGCTGTTGGTTTGTGTTATCGTCGCCGACGTGTGACGTAGATTTTTATCGCACCCTGTTGCCTGGACACAGATGCTTCAGAGCCTATCAGTAACGCTTCAAATTGTACAACATCGCAGAATGCCCTGCAATTGAGGAAACAGTGGAGTATGTATTCTTTGCTTGCTTGCACTTCGAAGGGGAAAGAGGCAAATTGGAGAGATCGTGTGGACTGAACATCACACCAGAAAACTTGGTGAACCATATGCTGCGCTTGGACAAATATTGGGCAGTGGTGAAGGAATTCGCCACTGTTATCCTTAAGAGGTTAAGAGCTGAAGAGAAGGCTAGAAGGGACTGGTATGGAAGGGACAATAACCGACTTATGACTGACTAAAATCCCATGTGTAGAAGATAAGCATAATGCGGCACATAGGCATTTCCCTCCATGAAGTAGTAATGTTTAACGGCGGTCCCGTGGAGAGGAAAGAACGGGTGTAGGGAGGTGGTTATTTTGGGTAGAAATCTCACACACGGATAGGTGTCTTGAATCCGTGGCTTCTGAAGATTTCCACCGACCCCCGTATAAAGGGGAAACAAATTTTTCCCGATAATTGGTTATTTGGACTCAGAGGACTTCAAAACTCATATTTCCGTCGAAAACTCGAATTCGAAATTTCGCAGGATCGCTATACTCTTCCTTACCATATATTCCTTATACAGGTAAGTGAAAGTAATAGGTAAGTATTATTTTAAAATTTCAAGGGTCAGTAACGAACCCTATAAACTTTTTAAAAATTTGAAATTTTATGATAGATTTTTTTTCTTAACCCTAGAACAAAATAAGAGGGTACTCCGTACAAAATTTTAATGTTAGTTTTTAACGACCACCCTCTTGCTGGTATTATCAGGACGTTGCTACAGCCCTGAAGTAACAAAGCTCAACCAAGAAAAACATTAAAGAGGATCTCACTTTTAATTTACTGGGATCAAAAGTTTTCATATATAATACACTACTTTTGCAGTAATATATAATACCTTATATTTAAACAACTATTTTTAAATTCGACCTGTTTGTCGTATATTCATCTTAAAATAACTTGAAAAACAGGGGAGGAAGGGAGGGAGAGAGAATTTACTACTTTTTGGAACTAGCACTCACAATTGATGATGCACTTAAGAACTCTTAGCCGCGATAATAATTAAATCCTATTCATAGAGTATTGTTTACGATTGGTGATTCAAGGCTGCGAAGACCCTTGTGTCTTACACAATCTCTCATTATGTTTTTATTTTTTCTTAAATATATAATTTACTAAATGGCGGAATTAACAGTTCAATTTAATAAATGATAGGAACAATTTGAATCAATTATAATTTAAATAGAATAAATTTAGGTGTAATCGCTCAAGTGATTTCTAAGGCGAGTTTTTAAATGTCTATATTTCAAGGTGAGTAACTTTCTTGTTCTTTTATAATATTTATTTTATTTATTTATTGATATTTACAACTGTATAAAAAAATACAGCCAGTAAATTTGATCATAATGAAATAATGATATGATACAGGATGTAGAGAAACTACCCAGTAGTAGAACTCTAAAAGCAGTTTACAATATAAGGTCACGAGGCCATCTTCTTTTCAGGCGCCTCGAGGATTGCCAGGAATGGAAGAGGAAGCAAGGTTAGAAACGAGTGGGTTTGGGTGGTTAGGGAGTTTATTATGGAAGGAATAATATCGGGCTCGGGCTCTTTTATAATACGAAATCATTAGAGCTACTTAAATTTCTTTATGTAAATATTTAATTCAATCAGTAATTTTTATTTTTAAAAAATCGTACCCTGTTCTTAAGACATTGAAACAAAGGAAATTGTGGTGTGAATCTACTTTACAAAATTCTTTTCTTTTTTCTACCTATACCTGAATCGTTGACAATTTTTTATTCTTTCCAGTTAATTCCGGACGTTATTCGATAGTTATTGCTTTGTTTTTTCTTGTGTCTATTAACATAACTCCAGGATGATCTTTGTACATAAGTGTGACAAGTACTTCTGTGTGACAAAGAATTATTTTTTATTAAAAATTATATCATTTTATTATTTTTGTTTATTTAATTATTATTACTTATCGGATAGTGGTAAAGCACTGTGCTACTAACTCCGAGGCCCCGAGTTCGAATCCGGCTGTGGCAGATAATTGTTTTCTGTTTCATTGTAGCCGTAAGTCAGCCCGGTGTGTTCGGAAGCCCTTCGGGGTCCACCCAGCCTCATAAAGTGCGTAGTCTTAATTGGGCTAAATCTGTCAAGCATGATTCTGACCATATCCCCTCCTTGCATAACCGTCGGTATGATAACAGTACTTCTTTACCAATTTTCCTTCATGGTTAGGGATATTAATTTTAATATCGTTTTATAAGATTTTTTTTTGTTTTTCTAAGGGCTAGTCTCACTTACATAATAATTTATCGTAGTGTGGTTGTAAATATAATGATATATTGCATTTTTCACAGCTCATTACTGAGTTCTTAAAGACATATAATGAAATATATGTTTTTTCCGGTCAATTAAATAGAAGAGAAAATGAACATATATTTCACGTTTTTAACTAATTAAAGGGTAATCTGGATGTTTCCAAAAATTATTTTCGAACGATTGACTCTTTTACAAGTTGGATCCACTTGCCGACAGTTGTGGGATAGTTTGAAAACAATTAACTGTAATGTTGCTGAAAGGGATGTAACCCAATTAAAGAAAAACATGCGATGCCGAACCTGTACGTCCTCATCGAAGAAAGTGACTTCATTGGCGTACCAGATAATAGTATGGATGAAAATATAGCCGCAATTCTAGCGGAGGTAGGAAAAATCGCTTAAGATTTACAAGACCTCAAACTTTCAATGAACCAACTGGCAGAATTATTGTTCGAGAACGCCGAATTCTCAAGAATACAGAGGAAAGAAATAGAAAACAGGACGAAATCATCAAAAAGCTGGTATTAGAAAATAATAGTCTGAAAACCAGTATGATTTTGTCATAAGACATTAAATAATTTTTAATTAATATTTTTTTCTAAACAATGAAAACGTGAATGAATAGACCAGTAACAAGGCAGAGGAGTAGTAAGAAAGAAATGGAAGTAGACTTTATGATTTTATTGAAGTAAGCCAATTTCAAAGCCATCTAAACAATAGATACTGCAGTCATTCTCAAAAAAGGTTGTTCATCTAATTTAATTTATTTTATTTGACCATAAATTTTTTTTAATCACTTTCTCCTTTTGTTTTACTTTATATATTAAAATCTTTTGTTAAATATAATTTAAAATTAATTTTGTTAATTTATACAATAATTATAAATTCCGTCTCTCACAATCCATTAATGTATTTTAACGTCAACCAGTCCAAATGCAATCAGTACATCTGAGGGTAACATTTAGGCTAATATTAAATTACTGAGATCATCTAAGTCAAATTGTTACTTTTTGAACGAAGGTCAACTCGTACTATGTTCATTACTGATTTGCCTAAATTAGAGTTTTTCTTCTGTATATTTCTTTCAAAATAATTAGTGTGAACCTGGAAATTAATCTTTTTTGAAACGAACTTACTGTGATTTACTGTATAATGTCTTATGTGACAACCTCCTTTCGTTCATTGATGAAATTAGAAAAAATAATTATGTATCGAAAAATTATTGATTTTATCTGTTTTATTCATATTTCTGAGAAATATTTTTATATTTCAGATTACTCCTGTGCCCTAGTAGCTGACATCTTACTTCAGGGCCACTTGTACATTACGCGGAACTACTTTGCTTTTTATTCCAACGTATTCGGTTATGTCACCAAGGTAAGTTGAAATATACTTACTAAAAATAATAGCAATAATTATAAGCTACCATTGCTTTCAGTATTTCTCCACCAAATCTGGTTATATCATGCTGCATAAATTCTTTAATTAAGATTTGATATTGACTTGAAAACGTTATTAAATTGTTACAAAATTTAAATAATTTCAAGTTTTGATCAATTTATGTCCGAAAGGCTTGTCCTAACAAAAGTTAAAAACAAGAACAAACCAGAGATGCTGACAATTAAATTAAGTTGATCTAAGTAAAATGATGGTTGCTTGACTAAATGTTGGTTGATATCTTGTGATTCTTCAATATTGGTTTTATGTGGCAAGTTGCATTTTAACCTATAGGGGAAAAAAAGTCTACCAAGTACATGGATCAATAGAACTTCCTCACTATTTCTTTTTCCTAGATCCTTATTTAATTTTCTTAAAATTGTATTTCCTTTAAATTACCCTTTTCCTGCAAATTTCCATTGGGTTCATAATTACCTGTATTTCAAGGTTAAATTCAAAATCAAGTGTTTAAGAGAATGAAATCTACAGAGGGTGCCATTTTGAAATATAGCTTTATCCAGGAAACCACTTCATCCAATGGGTGAGTGAAAGTAGTAGATAAAATTTATACTTGACCATTTTTATAATTCCCAACTTTGAATCTAAAACTTTTGATTAAACTTAACATTTGTAATTTATATAAAATATATATCACAAATCAGAACTAAATCTCTTCTGGATAAACTTCTTATCAGTAACAATATAGAAAAAAATTCTTATCACTCACTTGTATATGATCCTTTCTGTTTCATAGAAATTTCAATATAATATCATCTTAGTTGGCATTAATAATTTAAGTATTAATATTAACCATAAAACATAATTGTTTTGACAATTTTATAAGTATCATTTATGGATAATTGATTTGTTAATTTAACCTCCTCTGATAATAGTGAAAAAGAAGAAAGATTTCTATAATAGGAAAGGTATTTATTACACAGGTTATTCATTTTCAAAAAGTTTTTGAATTTTTGATTGCATCAGTTATATTCATTAAAACACACCCTTGCAGTTTCACTTGATGAAAGAACTTTTAAACAGATAGAACTTTCCATAAAAACAAAGGATCGATAAGTTATTAATCGAATACAATGAATTAAAACTAAACCCTATTTAAAACGAACAAAGTTGTGAATATTAGATCAACTGAATATCCTTATTTTTTTTTATTTTACCCAAAACTCAAATAATTATTTTATATTACTATTATTAAATTTTGCACCTATTCATTAAATTATATATCAAGTGGGAGTGTTTATATATATTTTCCGGTTACTAATTTCTTAACAGATAAATCCATAGTCTAAGGTATAGTTACATTGGACAGTTTATCACTCAGAAGGGTTTTTAATATTTTTAAAAATAAATGTGTCTTTTGATATTTACCTAGAACCAGTTTTACAGAATTACTATAACCTAATCTGTTTTCATAAATACTTTATGCTCTCATGTTTTAAAAAACATTTATTTTTCTCAGTTATTTTTTTCCACTGTGAATCAATCAAGATTATCAATGTAATGCCACTTACATAAGTGAAGCCATGTTTCAACGTTAACCTGATACAATAAGCTATATTTATCTGTCCTGCTTATTGTATGCACTTCTACTTTTAGTGAATGTGGACAAGGAGGGATTGAGGCAGTCCCAGAAATTAGAAAATAATAATGTTGATTGTTTTTCATATAGTATATTTTTTGCATATTATGTGGTTCATCTTTGCACATGTACAAGAAATATATTTTGTATAGTTCGAACTGTTTTTAAGAAATAATAGTAATGAAGGGAATTATGTAAAAAAAACAACTGATAGCTTCTTTTTAAAATCTTGAACTATTTTCTAAAAACTTTTGGTGTTTAAAATTGGTGATGTGATAAAAAATATCTTCTTACAATTTTTTTTTATATCAAATTCAAAATTTTTTGAAATGAGAATAAAAACTCTTTTTCTTTGTAAGAATGTTATTGAAAGAATGGGGAAAATTTCAATCAACTAATAAAATTAGATTATATTCATTTTTGTTTTATTAATACTTTACAAGAAATATTAATATTTCATGTGTTGATATTCGGACTACACTTCATATTTCATATTCTGTAATTCAGTAGGTTGTAGGAGAAGTTTCTATCTTTATTTATCATCTATATTTTGATTTCAGCTTCTCATACCGACATCAACAGTGCTAAAAGTCACAAAAGAAAAAACAGCATACATAATACCAAATGCGGTAGGTATTACTACTGAGGATGACAAGCATGTCTTTGGCTCTCTTCTTTCTAGGGACAGTACATACAAGCTCATGGTGCAAGTGTGGAATGCTGCTCTTGCTCCGACCCCATGCAACACGCTCCCAAAATCAGATGTATGTTACATAATAAATGCTATGTTATTTATTAGTTATATATTTTTTATTAGTTAATTTTGTTTGAATTAATAACTCCTTTCTGTTATATACAATGATGTATTTCAGTTATAATTTTGTGTTTGATGTAAGTTTAGATTTAAGACCATTGTGATTGAATATGAAATCATTAAGGAAGATTTTTTTTATTATTTTTTTTAATTATAGTCAAAGTTCTATTTGTCTATTTAGAGGTTTCTGCCGAAAAATTACAATTTTTCAACATTGGTACACATATATTAAATATACATGCTAATTGCAATTACAGTTATAATTTTTAAAATCAAAGAAAAAAATAATCAAAGCCATTAGGTGATCAATTTTATGTTAGAAGTCAATTAATAAGCATTTGAGTGCAATTTTTTTATAAACAAGATAAATACAATACTATAGGTGCTAATGATATGATATACTTATTGAGTTTTATATAACAAGATATGATTTTTTTTTTTTCTTACATCCTTAATTTTAAAAATATTGAATTTTTACTTAATTGTGATTAATGCATTTCAATTGTGATTAAGTAATTTTGTTTAATGCAGATAAAATGTTTTCTTATTTTAATTTAAAATTCCTGAAAAAAAAAAAATTAATGCATAGATTTTCTATTTCACTATTTTTCATATTGTAGTTCTGGTTGGGAAAAAAAAATATATATGATTAGAAACAGTTTAATATAACTACAGTTTTTATTATTGGAGAAGTTTGTCGGGGGGTGCGGTCAGTAAAGAACAACATAAATAAACAAAACCATATTTATTTATTTTATGCCAACGTTTCGACCTGAGTTTCAGGTCTTCATCAGGGGTTGTGGCGTAGCAGTTTTTATTAATTTTTCTAAAGTTTTGTTCAATTAAAAACTAGTCAGTTTATTTGAGATCCAGATAACTGATTTAAGAATTCATAGGCAATATATATATAGTTGACCGTATAACTTAAAATATGAAGAAGATGGTCAGGATTGCAGTCAAAAAAGAACAAATAGTTTTTAACCATTTAATCTCCAACGTTTTGCCCTACTTTGCAGGGCTTCAGCAGGATTGTTCAAAAGCGATAGGTTAAACAGACATCTATGTTTGCTTTAACTGCAGAACAGCCCTAATTAAGACCTGCAAAGTTGGGCGAAACTTCGGACATTAAATAGTTAAAAACTATTTGTTGTTTTCTTACCGCAACTCTGACCGTCTTCTTCATATTATATATACTATAGGTTTGGTGGTATATCCAGAATCATTTGCTTATAACTAAAGAATATTTTTTCAATCTTTGAAGTTTCATTCATTGCCTCTTCATTTTTAAATGTTAAATAAAGCATTCATTTAAAATACACATCTCTGAAATTAAATATTTTGTTTATTGTAAACCCTAATGTTATGATACTATAATTATTAAGTTTATAGTATTAAATAATACTATATTCTTACATCATTAAGCATATACTATATTCTTACATTATTAAGCATTTGCTATGATTATGTTCTATAGGTTAATTTTATTTCACATAATTTAAATAATATTACAAAATATATTTATATTACCAGTGTATTGAAGAAAGGTTAAAAGAAGAGCTAGAGGAACCAATAATACCTGACGAGGAGTCCAGTCTCTCTGGGAGTGAGTCGAACTTAGAATCTAAGTTAACTAGTACCACTGTAGACACTCCAGGAAAGGGGAACACACAGAAAATGGGTACATTTAATTTTTTTTTTTGTTTTGTTTTATTTTGTTTGAATGTAAATATTGAAAATAACGAGTTCAGCTGAAGACAAATGATTCTTAGGATACATAAATTTAGTATAATATAGTATACATAACAGACTATTGAAAATCAAAATATTCATAAGTTAGAATATCCTAGACTGAATTGGTTTTTCATTAGGTATCCTGGCATAAAAATATTTCTATTGATCATTGTGACATAATCTCATTAACCAAAATCATTCTATTTCATTGCAACAAATTGAGATTAAGTATATATTGTATGCATTTTAATTAGTTAAAGAATATTACAAATACCATTAAAGATTCTGTAGATTCATGTTGCTTTTATGTCTAATTGTTAAGAGCAACAATTTTCAAAATTATTTTTGGGGATTGTTTAAGCATTAAATAATTAAATAGTCATAAATGTTAAGGATATACAAAACCATATTTTAACTTGATTGAATTATTTGAAAATACACCCTCTTTAAAAAAATACGAGACACTTTTTTAAGAAAGTCGGCAATGTAGTTCCAAATTCAAATGTCAGTCTTATTTAAAGTTGCATACAAAGAAATAAATTAAAGTTTAATAATAGATTAGTTACTAAAGTATAAATTGATCAGTATTGATATTAATTTAGAGACTAATAAGTCTCTCCAAAAACAAATGTGCCAATAAGTAGCCGATGATGGCGTAAGAATGTTTTTAAGAATTTTTATGACCTCATGGATATTTATTACCAATTGCTCATTACCATGGCTTTAGAATGTTTCATCAGACCTAAGGGGTCATATATTAGGTTTTCATTAATGAGGTTACTAATTAATGATTTTCATCCTTGGAGAGATTCCAGTTTTTCGAGTTGCTAGAAATTTTATCATTTATTGGATTTTATATCAGGTTTTCTAGGATACCATTAGATATTAGTTATCATGAACCTGTGTTGTAAATTACTGATAAATAAAATTGTGACAGTTGTATCTAATTCATCTTTTTTATGTTGTTTTGTAAATACAAAATATATTTTTTTTTTCTCAAACACCAGAATAATATTGTATTTTAAAAATAAAATGAACATATTTTGCCCATCTTAATGTTCCTTAAAGAAACTTGTAGACATTTTTCTTAATAAAACCTTGTAAATATGATTAATGATATTTAGGAAAGTAAGCTCACTATCATAAACACTAAACCATTCAGATTTCTGATTGAGTAATCTTTCATACCATCAATAATGATTATTACCAATGCTACATGACCAACCATGGTGATGAATTTTATAATATGTGGTAAATTATACCAATATCCAATACATACTTTGTAACTAATCTTAAACTATCAATTCCAAAACCATTTTTTTTTTTTTACTCATATCACATTCATGATCTACAATTTATTTACTTGATGTGTTTATATTGTAATAATCACAAGTATTTAATCATTAAATCTAAATATATCCTTAAATAATAAATGTAATTATATCGCACATCAAGATGAAAGGAAGACCCCCTAAATTAATATCTAGGAAACCACAAGTAATGTTCTCCACTTTCTTAAAAATCTTATAGTGACTTTTTCGGTTTTTTTGGAAATGTTTGACCTCTACTCTCTATAACTCAAGTTTAACATTATCTAATCCTCTTCTTTTTTTTTTTTTAATTAAAAGAGGCAGAATTTAAAATTTTCCTGAAATTTGCTGTGATTGAAGTTTGACTTTGGTAGGCTATTGGTAATTTAATATGGAAGATAAATTGAAACTTTATCATTAAATATGTCATACTATTCCCCTCTACATAAACAAAATGGAAATAATTAATTGGTTAATTTTATAATTAATAAATTTAAAAGTCCCAATATAGATACATACATTTGTCTTGTGTTTAGATTGAACGAGCAATCAGAGCAACAATAAGAAAACCTATTCCCTCTAAATTTTAGACTAGTAATTGCAAATTAGTCAAAATTTCTCTGAGTTATGCATTTGTTGCTGTAAAGTCAAGGATGTTGAAGAAAAACAAAATACACTCATATTAAATGAACAATAAAATTGAAATTTCTTATCAAGAGATTTTAGAAACTAAAGCCAAGTTTTTTCTATCATTCTTAACAAATTGTTCCAATTTACATGAGGTATATAAAATAGAGTGGGATTGATCCTTACTTACCTCTTTTTTCAGAATCTCTCTTTCCCGACGAACAGTTTAATGGTAAGACCTTATCTTAAACCTTAGTCAATTCAAAATATTGTGTATCGTTAATACTTAATCTGTAACTCTGTATAGTAACAGCTTATCGTAAAAAAAAAAAAAAAAAAAATATGGAAAACAGTTCCAACTTTGCTGAATTATCTTCAGTTGCTTTAATAACTGCCAACTCTGGGTATTATCAAAATCAGAGGAGAAAATAATGCCTAACACGTACAAAATCAACATGTGCCCAACTTTTTTTATGGTGGGCCATTTAAAGGGAAGTTATTTATCTGGTTTTCCACCACAGATCAGTACTATAAGGTGACAGCATATTCCTTATCGAAATTCCTGAATCCTAGCCTAAATTATTTTTGTGGTAATAATCTGTTTGATGTTAAAAACTCCTAAGAATTGAAAACCAAATTGAATAACTTAATTTAACATTAAATCCCTTTTCACAAATACACCTCTTAAACTGGAATGCATATCTGACAATTGGGTCAAATTTGAACTATATACCCCCAATAATATAGTAGGAAAATATTTTTGGAAGGAATCAGAATTTGTACTGAAATTGTTTAATTTTCTTTCCTAAAGAATATAATTTAGTGAATAAAGCAATATTAATAACTGATATTATATACCCTAATGAAATTAATCAAAATATTTTCAATATAAATAGCATTTCAATATATTGCAGTTTCTACCATAACAAATTAATCTGTAAATGGTGGTATACAGCAATAGATTTGGAAAAGCATATACCTAAAACACAACAAGCTCCAATAGTAAACAACAAAAACCAAAGTGACCTAATAAATAACAAAACCAATTAAAAAAAAATTAAAAAAAACCTCTCGAATTGACTAAAAACTTTAATACATATCGAGCTCCTTCTCAAACCTGCTTGAAACAATTTTAAGTCAGTAACTAAAATAACAGACATTAAATTGATCCAAGAATCAGAAAATCATGTAATAGCAATTTCTGATAATGTTAATAATAAAAAATTTAAATCTCTCTTTTATATATATAAACTCATAACTCATTCTTAAGAAAATCAGATGTTGATGAATATAAATTGGCTTAAAACCTAGAAATACAGAATATACCTTGCAAAAATTGTGAAAAACCGTACATAGGTATACCAATATTAAAATAAAATCAACCAATATTAAAATATATATTTATAACCCTAAAAGTACACCAAGACCTAACTCCAAAACAACTACCACCTCCATGAAATAGACCTTGAAAATATCAAAATACTTTACTAATTGAAATCTTATACCAGGAAGAAGACATTAGAGTCAATTTATATTGCATTTAATCAGGACAATGTGTTGAACTTAAAAAAGGAAGCTGCCCATAAACCAAAGCACTACTCACATACATTATAAATAATAAAATCCCTGAGTTTCAGAAAGTTACATTAAAAATAAATAGTAATATTTCTGACAAAACTCAGTAAATGGGGGATTAATTTGCTGCAAACGTTTTTAGTTCACAATAGAGATTTCGCTATTATATACATACAAAGTCAATGAGGTCAGTATGCTTTTTGTATGATATTTTTTAGTTTGATGTCTTTTCTCCTTGAAATAAGTTAGATCTTATATTAAATAAAATTAAAAAAAATTATGATCAATTAAACTTACTAATAGTTTTATTTTAGAAAAAAATTAGATGATATAATGTTTTTTAATTGTTGAATACTGAAATATGGAGAACATAATTGAAGGTATGATTGTTTATGGATAATTTCCATGACAGTAATATAAATTATATAAAAAATACATAATATGGTTATTTAATTTTGTGACAATGTATAATAGTTATTTTTTTTTTAATTGTTAAATATACATGAAAAACGTTCCTAAATGCATAAATAAATAAAAGCAAGAAATGGGACTGTCTATGGTAACGAACCTTAGTTAATGTTAAAAGAATATACTAAGTGTAACTTAAAAACTTCTGTAAAATTAATGATCTACCATGGTTTTTGATTAGGGACATGTCGATAACAATGGTCTTGACTCAGAATATGCAGGGTTTCCTAACAGTAACCACTTAAATCTTGAATAGAGTGTGTAAGGTGAAATGATTTTCATAAAAAATGATTCTGGATATTCTAACAAAATGCGAAGAACACGAAATGTTATTTTTAGAATTTTGTTTCTTTGATTCTAGATGTGCGATATATGTAATATTGAATGTCATTAAAAAAAAAATTGCTGTTTTACAAATTTATTTATTTTTTTTTTTTAAATCTTCATTCATTTCATTTATTAGTTCTAATAAGATTTTCCAAAAGGAATTTTTAAAAATAACATAAATTTTGAATTGTTATTTGTACATTTACCCATTACTGTGTTACAGGAATGTCCCTTTTACCGGAATAGTTGCTAGATGAAGATTAGCAAATTTGTTTTTAAATATTCACTAGTTTAAATTTTTATTTTATTTTTTTTCCATCCAAATTTACTTCAATAGTATTTCTTAACAACAACTGCTTATAAAAGGCTAAACCTTTATGCATGTTTAGCATAGTCAGCCAACAGAACAAGCATCCGTATTGAACTCTATTTTAACTTAAATTAAGGGATTAATTTTATTAAATTATATTTTTTGCTAAAATTAGAATTTTTTGCATGAATCTGTTTATAATGGGTTATATATATATATATAATATGTGTGTGAAAGATTTCTTTATTTTTGTGGATTATTTAAAAAATAAATAAAGTTACTAAATTAATTATGTATTTTTAGTCTAATGTTTTAAATTAGACTCCTATGGTATTTTGCATGTTATAATTATTAGTTTGTGATTTTTTATTTTCAATTTCTTATTAAATTGATTAAATGAGAATCTTTAGATTCTCAAAACTATGTTTTGACATATATGTATTTTTAATTCAATGACAAGTTAATGAAATTTAATTTTAGTTCTGTGACAAGAAATTGTCTTAGTTTAAATTCAACCTTAAATCTTATAAAACTGATAAAAATACATGCCAAATGAAACTACAATGTTTTTTTCAATGTTTCCGTATCCATAAAGAACAGTGGGAAGGATAATAGTTCTGTAAATTCTAACTTTTAAGTTTTTGAACCTAAAGGTTAAAGATAAGTTATTGCCCTGTAAATACAGCGTTGAGGAAAGTTTCCGCACTACTGTATTCTACTTAATGCCGTGCCATATAGACATGCAGTATTACCTATTGGTATTCCCTTTAAATATTACGTGTGAGCATTTTAGAGCCAGACTCTATCAGCTAATTACTAGAGGTATTTTTTCTTTATTCTGATCTGTTTTTGGTTGGGATTTGGTAAGTGTTAATCTGATTTGTACATTGTAGTGTATACACTTCCATTTTATCATATCTGGTAAATAGTGAAGGTCTTGATTGTTCTTGTTGAAATAATGTAAATTTTTTTTTTACCTATTTCTCCAAAATTTAACAATTAAAAAAATAATTACAGTTGAGTTGGAAAAAATTGTACGTACAATATGATTTGCATACCAGATTCTTAATTGAATTTCAATTAGGATTTTCATTTTAAAATAGCAAGATAAAAATAATATTATTCATGTGTTTGTTTGAGAACACAAGAATTTTATTATTTTAATGAAAACTGACCTGTTTTTGAAGAGACTTAAAGACACTATTATTTTCATTGCTAAATCACAGGGTTCACAAAGTCTTTATCTATTGATATTTCTAAAATAAGTTGATTTATTACTGACCCTATAGTCCATATTTATCTCTCAAACTATGATTCATGGAATACATGAACTCCATTTACATGTATGGCAAAATGCTATCTCATTTTGTATAAACTAATTGTAAATTTTGAAAAATATTTTGGAACAAATAAACTACATTATACCTATAAACACATCATTATAAAATGAGATATCACAAAAATATAATGTTGGTTGACTTTTTTTTATTTTTTTGGCATGAATTCTTATTTTAGTCATTAACATATTTTTTATTAAAATATACAAACTGGAGAATGCCTATTTATTATGACTTTAATAAATAGTTTTTATTATAAAAATCAGGGAATGTACTTCAGTCTTAGGAAATCAGTATTAGTCTTTAGGTTGAGGTTGTTGTAGTTGTCTAAAATAGTTTTTAAACGTCTTGTGGCATGTTCCCAATAGTGTCATGTCTTCTAGCTGGTCTCGACTACCATTAAGTCTTCTGCATGATTTTTTTTTTCAGTATATAATTTGTTTCTAGGATAATATTATATTTATTTTTATGAAGAACTTGAATATAACTGTGTATGGGCATTTGCAAGTTCATTACTGTTAGTTGCATGTTTAGTGATTATAACAAGTACTATCTGATTTTATTTTCTTAAAATAAGTTTTTAGTTTTATTTAAAAAAAAAAAAAAATTTGTCTGATCACATTTGTTTTTATTAAATGTATTATATTATTGATGTTTGTTCTTTTTTAAGTTTCTTCGACTGAAATGTAATTTTGTTTTCTGATATTTGATCATATTTATCAGGGTATTGAAATAAATTTATTTCCTGGAGTCCAAAAACACACTTCCAACCATTATTTTATATTAGCCTAAATTATCTCTTAAATGTGTGGACCGATTTTGTTACTTTCTTTGTGGTTTCAACACTCGACCCCAGTTAGTGAAAACAACTTTAAAGATTTTTATGAACCTACCCTGTAATTATTATTATTGTTCAATCTCTTTAAACTTTTGTAGATTGTACATGCTCAAGAAAAATTAGGAAAAAGATTATTAAGAAATAAAACTTAAAAAGTATACATTTCATGGTAAACTGAATGGAAACTGGTGTCATGGACATTTGAATGATAAATAAATTCTTTGCGAGACCCATAATAAAAATCATCTAAATTGGAGCAATATTCGTAAAAGGATAATGTATTGTACTTTGTACCGATGTTTTTAAAAGTATATATGTAGTGCAGGTTCATATGGAAACCCCTTCGCTTTTTATTATTTTTTTCAAAAACTTCAGATATTCTGGAACATCATAGATGCTTGTGTGGAAGATAATTAAATTGTTCTCAAATTATAATGATAATAATAATAATGATTATATTACAAAGCTTAACTAAAAAAAAAAAATTAATTAGATTGATATTAGAGAAGATATGCCAGCAAACAAGCAAATTATTTTTGTATTAGACTACACACCTAAAGTTATTAGGAAAGTCGTGTGAATGGGGGACAAACCAGTTATTAAAATTTATTTTTATTCATAACTTTGTAACCATGTTTTAGAAGTATTTTGTCCAGGTTTCCATAGAAACCCGTACAACTTTTATTAATTTTTCAAATAATTCCAGAATTATATACCTCTCGAAACTTTCCATATGCTCATTTTGAAAAATAATTAAATTGTTTACAATACTAAATTAAAAAAAAAAAAATGTCAATTCTAAAGTTATATATCTCCCGAGAACTTTCCAAATGCTCTTTTGAAATATATTTAGAACATCTACAAAGCTAAACTAAAAACAATAAATGGAATTTGGTCCGAGTGTGGTCAAATTAAACTCAAATAGTAAATTGGTGTTTTGGTTTGGTGTAAATTTTCATAAAAATAGGACACCCAATTTACTATTTGAGTTTAATTTGACTGCACCCAGACCAAATTCCATTTATTGATACACACGGTCAATCAGCAATCTTCCACTAAACTAAAAACAATGTAAGTCATGGCTATATTAAGAAAGTCATGTGGATTGACGCTCTAAATATTTTGTAGTTACACCTTTAAAAGAATAGTGTTTTGAGAATCTTGATCTTGAAGTAAAAATAATTACTGAAAAATTAGCTTGCATGAATTGAATAAAAATATGTGAATAGTTCTACTAGAAGTACATTATTCCTCAAATTTTTCAATTTTTTTTTTTATTGCATAATGTTGAGTGTAGTTTAATACCTTATCTGACAATCCTTATCTGGTGAATGACTTATCAATGTTACACGAACACTGATAATTGCCTATAATTCAAATGTCAGCCAAGAGAGTATCTAATAATTCACTGACATGTCTATTTCAAAATCACATTATAGAAAAAAACGTACATCCAAGCTTGGTTTGGCAGGTATTAATTATTATAATTTGTTTTATCTTAGTTTAAAATATTTAAGTTAATTAAATTATTTGATTTGTTTTGGTTTCTATTTTATAGCAGGCATTGAGGTAAAATCATATCATGATATGTTTTCACAAACAACTCCTGGTACTCGGGCGCCTTTTCTTACATTCCTTAGAAGTCTTCCAAGACCAACTTTACTTCTCGTAATATCGACTGGCTTGCTGATTCTTCTGTTTGCCTCCGCCACCGTCCTACTTTATCGAATTGCCAGGCTTCAGCAACCTTATGATTTCTCATCCAGGTAATTATTGGATTCATCATTATACCTCTTTTATTATTATTTTTTTTTTAATGAAAATTAAATTATTAATTTAATTAAAATCAAATATGCTGGACTTGATGGTCAAATGAGTTCTGACATAATTGAATTTATTTAATCTATAATAAATATTTTATAAATATTTCAGTTAGCTGTACAATATTCAGAATTCATATTCATATTCATATTTGTATACTTTGTGAGCACTAAATTTTTCAAATTTTGATTAAAGTTATGTTTAAAATGTTTATAAATATTATTTATCTGTTTTGAAATAATCATCTCATTTCATTCTTTTAGTGCTATCATAATTTTGAATAAAAATAATAGCCCATTAGATCACTATCAAAAGTTTTTTATTTTTATTTCATTTTTGCACATTTCGGCTTGTACCATTCTCAAATCTGAAATAATAGTTTTAATTAATCCATTTATACTTCTACATGATATTATCATTTATATAGATATGTCTTTTTAATTTATATTATTTCGAATTAATAGGAAATTTATTTTGTTTAAATTTTTAATTATTTGTCATGTATAGTTTTTTTTTCTTACTTGTTTTATCAAAAATCATCAGTTAATAAACCTTTTTTTGACAGTATTCTACTTCTCTTCTTAGTAAATTATCATTTAACTATAATGAGTTACAGAACCTAACAAGTTATATTAGTAAGTTATCAACTATAACTTACCAGGTTATTGAATCATACCACTGAATTAAATTGATATTTTCAACTGAAATTTCATTGATTTGCAGATATGTACATATTTTGCTGTATTGTAATATATTTCAATGTGATGAAGAAAACCTATTCAAGGCTCAAAAATTATTTTGATATTTAACTGTGTGAAATAATTTCCTATATGATAATTATCTTATTTGTTAATTGTAATATTTGTTTACCACATGAATGTTAATTTTTAATTTAATATGTATGTTTAATTTGTTTCTAGATCAATGAATGAAGTTCACGCATATATCAATACCAATTTGGAGCACATTTCCAAAGTGAGTTTATTTTACTATTTGAAAAGCATTTGACATTTTAAACTAATATATTAATCAGTTACTGATATATAGTTGTTATTAAAAGGCTGAAAGCATTTCTTTTTCTTCGAAAGTTTTTTTTTTTTTTTCTGTGATGGCTCATAGAACAAATTTTAAATTTCTGGGCCAGTAACCAAATCTTGTTTAATTAGGACTCCAGTATAGATTAACACCTAGATATTTTGCAATATGTACCCAATTTTAGATATAAGACAAGAACAAATAAATGGACAAGTAGTGTATTTTCTTAGTAGGCTTTACTGACTTTGGTATTTTTTCTTTTAAAGTTACTGCCATATTCCTTGTTTTTAGTTGCATAAAAAAAAAGTTTAGTAAAGTCTCCTTATCTCAAATTAACTAGATTTAAAAATTCTGGAAGACATACTTCTAATATTTTTGACATTCATGACTGGTAATTCATTAGTTAGTGGCGCCATCATTTGAGGACCTATTCAATGATAATTTAGTTGGCAAATTACATATTCTTCTCCAGGCTAACTTAGACCTTTACTTGGGCAAATCATGTTGTACAAAAATTATTGGCATTGTTATAATTTTAAACCAGTTCAAAGAAAGGGTTTATACTTCAGGATAGCTAATCTATAAAATTTGTTAAAACAAAACAATATTTAAGTTATGAAAAAATATTTTTGAAAGTTGTAAAAAGCAGATAATCCCAAAAACCTTGTTCTTAACCAACAAAGAGAAAGATTTAAATAAAAAAAATTATGTTTAGCAAATAGATCATGCTTTTATAATTAGGCTGGAACTTGTTCAGTATCCTTAGTATTTCAATGCTAAGCTGTTACAAAACAATCCTCTAAAATTGAATAAAAATCCATAATTTGTTTTTTATTTACACCGTGATTTATACTCATTCAAAATTCTCAGGAATTTTTCACATAAACCACCTTTCAATATTTTCAGTCTTCTACTGGTGAGAAGAGGTTAGAGCAAACTTTTTGTCTAGAATTAATTCAAATCTATCCCCAGAAATTAGCTCTTAATTATTTTTATTTTATTTGAAAATGTGAACAATTATAAAAATAAATAAATAGTAGTTAAGAATAGAATAATGATCTTATTGAATATATAAACCAATTAGTTAGTTTATTTATTTGTATTTTATTCTTTCAGGTACGGGAATCACTTGAGAAGCTTTCATTTTTGATAGAAAATGGAGGAAAATATCATAGTTAGCATCTTTCCACTTATGAAATCCTCAAAAGTATTATTAGATTAGTGAAAATTTGAGAAGAATCATAAAATAGCCTTTAAGTCCCAGTTGTAGCTATTATTGACAATATTTTATCATTTAGGTATTTTTCATTGTACAATTTTAGAGACTGTACTTAACCTTGGCAGGTTTGGCAGAATGGGCTACAATCTCACCGCCAAAACCCTCGTGATCCCTTTTTATTGCTCATTTAGGCACAAAATTTTCAAGTTGGAGTAGTATTGACCTCAACAATTTTTTCCATTTTAACAGAAGCTGGACTTCTATGAGATTTAGCTGAACCTTGAATATTTTATTTATTTCTGGTTTAAATAAAGAAATGTTGGTGCTCAGTTCCTTAGGGATTATAAATTTCCCCTTCGTAGAAAGGAGATATCTATTAAGCGTTCTCTTTGATCCAAGAAGGGATTTTTTCAAAGGGATATTCTCTTTGTAGGCTTAGCATTGACAAATTTTAGATCGTATATACATATACAGTGTATATTTTATTGGTACAATTTAATTCCTATGGATATTACGCGGATGATATGATAATATCATTGAGTTGTGGGAAACACTCCATTTACTAGATTTAACGTGTACATTTTTTTTTTACTCTGATGCATTTGACAGAGGTTGTAAATATTTTCGGTTAAAGTTCAATGAACTTATGTTGCGTACGATTGAGAAAACTGAATGTTATAAAGTTTTGTAACGGTCGAATTGTTGCATATCATTTGTTGTTATTGTTGATTTTTGCATTTTTAGTGAGTTTTTTATCGAATAATTACAATTTTTTTATTGTGATGCTTTAATTAAAATATTTAGTTGTATTAATTTATTTTTAGTTGAAGTAGAAAATGTTTTTTATCAAATACCAGTTGCTTTTACGAACATTTGTTAGTTTTAATTTAGAAACGCAAAATAAGTGAGAAAAAGAGTAAAACAAAATTCAATGTGTTAGTGATAACGACCTTCAACATTTGTGATTAAAAGTGTGTTGAAACGTGCAATTAAAATTGTTGTATCTTTTTTAATTTATAATTTGATGTTTATATAAGTCTAGTTAAGTAAGTTGAATTTTTTTTTAATATCTAAATATGTGTAAACAAACCTAATTAAGTTGCTTATATGAAATTTCCAAATAGAAAATATAAAAACTTTAATGACTTGTAACTTGTCTTTTATTTTATAAACTTCTTACATTTCCCCACTTTTTAGAATTGAAGGAATATAGTAAGTATAAGTATTCTTCATTTTTACTTAGTGTATCTTTGAATATCTGCCTCCCATCATTTCTCATTATACCTTATAGTTATGGAATTCAAAAGTACTCAATTAGTGCAAATAAAACAAATAATTATATTAAGATTTATCATCAAATAATTTCAAAAGAGTTGGATAAAAGAATTTTATGAAATTGTAATTGTAATTAAATAATTTAACTTACTTCTCTTTGTGTTTTAATAATATATTGCAATGACCACCCAGTCACATTTCAGACATTTCTTATCCTATTTCCTAATTTTATAGTTCAATTTGAAAACAATTCGCTTATCTGACCCTCATGACTCCAATTTTTGAAAATGGTCCAAACCTGAAGCAGTGAGTATACAATAAACATTTCTCCGAAAAGATCAATTCAATTAAATCCCTCTCATTGTTTTCATAGCTTCACTCTTAATTCAAACTTGGTCTGGTGAAGTGAGGTTACTTTAAACAAGGAAAATGAAGATAACATATATGGAATATTATTGGTGTTGTATTACAATTTGAATTCCAGATCTTTTAGGCTAATAGCCTTGAGTTCATGCTCTTTATCACAAGAATAAATGTAACCCTAGTCACTGATAACTTCTTCCTGTGCCCTGTTTCATAATAAAGTACAAACTAATACTATTAGTCTTGTTAATTTAACTTGTACTTTAGTACTTTTTAACTCCTGTAATATCACTAATAGTCCACCCTATTATGAAAAAAAAAAGTATTAGTGCAATTACCACTATGTTTCTATACTTGTACTATGAACTAATACTATTAACTTTCATTATGAAATGACACAGGTAATACTTTCTTAGAGAACCTTAAAAAAGGTATCTATACATGACAGATTTGTTGGAAACTATTGGAATATATCAATTGTCAGGTCTTTAACTATGAAACATATTAACCACTATTATCTGAACACGGAAAAAAGCAATATGATAGATATTGTTAAATTTTTAACCTAGAAGAGCACCTTTGCTTCTTCAACTTAGTTTGGTATTTTCCCTTCAATTGCCACTATTACTATGGTTGATGGTATGGCTAAGCTGAATAAATAAATGTGTATACAAATTTTAATATTCTTATGCTGGACAACAACAAAGAAGCATTTTATTTTATTTTGAAACAGGTATATATTCTAAGAGAGATATAAAAAAAAATTAATCTTATATATACTACTAACCTATACTCCTGTAAATAATGAATAAAACATGTTTCAGAGGTTAAAGTTATTGTAATTGGATTTTACATTGCAACATTAAATATAAATATCAATTAGTTTTGGTTAAACAAAAATCTTTAATCAGTAATTTAAAAGTCGATTAATTAATTTATGATAACTATACAAGTTAAATGAGAGCTAATAAAAATTCAATAGTTATAATAAGAATTACAAAGTTTCCCTGAAATTATTGAATAGATTTATTTATTTTGAATAATAATTGAAGAAATTGTTTGTGATGCCGATAAAAAGCAAAATTAATTTTCCTTTTTGTCTATTTCATTTTGATGTGTCTCTTGGTGGGAAAAAGTATCTCCAAGAATCTAGATTGTACAAAACCTTCATTTCAAACTAGGTTACTTCATGACCTCTATTAAATGGATAAAGGACACTGGGCCTGCTAACAGTAGTATTATGTGATAGGTTAAACTCTATATAAATCAATTTTTCTGGCTCTAGTTCAAAGTCCAAATCTCAAGCTAATTTTTTTTTTTTATTGAGCATTATGCATGTTTTTATATTGAACATTATGCAAAAAACAAAATCTGCGGTGGTGCATATGTCGCCCAAATTTTACTTACAACCCTACTTAGTATTTAAATTAATTCTTGCTGATTTCAAAATGGCAATACTTCATTTCTCTAACAATATTTCAATTTACATGTTCAGAAAAAATCACTATTACTATGTTTACGAGTCACAATATTTATTCTGGATTTTATTTCCTGGGAAGTTTTTTTTTCTTTTTTATTAAGATGTTCAGGTGAAAAATAAACTTAAATTATCAACATTCTATATTTGTTAGTACGTTTCGGGTTTCCCCATCTTTAAGTAATAATATTCCTCATATTTAAGTAAATCAATTTCTTTTTTAAATTTTGTCATATGGTTATTTAGCTAAAATTTATAACATTGTTTGAACACAAAAAACGAATATATCTTAATATACGTAATCTGTTTCCTATGTCTTTGAACTAGAGTGTTCACCCAAATACACTAATACTCACACTGTTCAAGATTTAGTTATTTGGACTCGGAGGACCTTAAAATGTGTACTCCTGTAGAAAGCTGATTTACTATATTATATTTCATAAGTAAATGAAATCAAAGGCCAATAGCTGAAAATGTTAAGGCGTTATCTTAGCGACCTTAAGTCTGCAGCAAAACTGCAGGTTGGAATCCAGCCTGAATATTTTTAAACTAAGTCTCACTGTATATTTATAGAGTAAGAACTGCTATTAATAATTTTAAGTGTATAATCAAATTTTTGAGATTAAGAGATATATAAGACAACAAGCAAATGTTATCTTATATTTCAAGATAAAGGTTTCTATCTTTTCTAGTGCTAATCTTAATATGTCCTCGAGGTAGTATCCTAGGTGCCATGCTCTACACCGTCTATACAGCTGACATTCCAACCAATCCTAACCACGGTGGGCCGATGACACATGTGTGCTCGCTGTTAATAATAACCCATTAATTGTATCCCAAAATCTCCAATCCCATATCACAGCCCTCAAAGAATGGTGTCGTAATTGGAGGATTAGAATAAATTCCAACAAATCCCCTTTACCCTTCATCATAACCTACTGACTGCCCTACAGTTTCATTTAATGATGTTACTCTTACCCCTGTTGAACAGATGCGCTACCTTGGACTACATTTGGACAAACGATTAACCTGGAATCCTCACACAAGACAGGAAACTGCACATCGATTTCGACTATTACAGCACTTACTAGACAAACGGTCTAAACTTCCAACACATTACAAAAGACTGATCTACATGACTGTAATAAGGGCCAATCTGGACTTATGGAGTTGAGCTTTGGGGCTCCACTAAACCTTCGAATTCCTCTCATATTCAATCCTTACAATCCAAAATCCTTCATAAAATCCTCAATGCTCCTTACTTGGTCACGAATAAAATCATACATAAATACCTTAATGTTCCCTACATAACCGATCTAGCCCGAACCAGATATCATTCCTTCCATTATAAACTCCCTAACCACTCAACCCTCTAGTTTCTAACCTTGCATTCTCTTCCATTCCTGACAATCCTCCAAGGCACCAGAAAGGAATATGGCCACGAGACCAGCTAATGTAAAGTGTCATCAGAGTTCTACCAAAGCGTAGTTTCTCTACACGCCTGTAACACTCCAATTTAACTTAGAACAGATTTACTAAATGTATTATAATGTAGTTGTAAATAGTAATAAATATTTTTTTAAAAAAAATCTTAATATTTGCCCATGGAGATGCAGTATTTAAGTTAATCAAAAAACTAACTTTTTTTGGTTCTACAAATATCTTTTAAATCAGAGTCTGAAGTTCTTAAAATCCAGCCTTAATACACATGCACAGCACAAGAACCACCATTAATAATTTCAACTTCATAGCCATTGTCTTTTTTGAGATAGTGGCCAATTAAGTCAGAATGAGTAGGTAGACATGTACAGCCTGATTTAATTATAAAGAAGTGGCTTTCTTTAATTTTTAAGCTTCAGTAACTAATGGACCAAAAGGAAGTTTTTTAAGTTATTAAAACAAAAACTAGCAAGGCTTATAGGATTTATATAAGAAAATCTCTTTAAACTTATCGACGACACATCTTACCAAGATAGTAAAAATGTAGTTAATTTCTAAACTAGAAGCAACAGAAATCATCACAATGTAGGAAGAAATTATCTTCTACACACACTAAATGTTTTACAATACAGTTAGGTTTTAGAATTAAGGTCACAATACTCTGCTCAAGCAGGTACTAGTACTGAGGAATTTGGCAATATAAAAATAATTAATCTAATAAATAAACTACATTAACCATACATCTTATCTCCTTTTTTGGTATGCATGAATTACATTAAGAGCTAGAAGGTTCAATACCACAAATTGTGAGTGGTCAAGGCATTACCTACCCTAATCTGTTAAAAAAAATTAAAAGACAACACAACCTAGATATTTAAGTCATACATATTACTTTAAAATGAATAGATATATCAAGAAAAAATATCCCTACCTACTACATTATTTTTATAAAAAATTTGCAAATGTTTTAAAATGAAAAACAATACAAACTAAATATTAACCAATGTCAACTTAGATAATAGTAAATTAGGATTTAATTTTTTTTTTAATTCATCAGTTTTCAGTATTTTTATAGCAACAGAAATTCAACATATTTTATTTTAAAAATTAAATAATTATTAGATTGAAATTTTGTTTTTTGTAACACCAATATAGTGGGAATGAGTGTTTCACATAATGTAGTTCTGTGAACTTCGGATCTTAAAGGGAAACAGGTAGTGCAGTTTAAAGGCCTACACCATAGTGACAAAAAGAAACTTTTTTTGACAATCTGGATAGTTAACTGCTTCATTACTATTGAGCTTCCAAAATCTAATTTAATATACAAAACCATGTAATTGGGGTACTTGAAAAACACTAAGCTGCTCTAAGGCATCCAACGACTTAATACCATCCACAAAAATCTTCTGAATCAATGAGATTCTTAAAGGTGGCTAAGTTTAATTTGATTGAGTTTTATGAGGTAAATATAATAAAATATATGTATTTTATAAAAAAAATATAATTTGACCTTTAAAGGTAGCACCAGAAATTTTGAAAAGTAGTAAGTATCCTTAATAGAAAATGTTTAGTAAACATAGTTTCTTTCAAAGTATAGGAACACATATATAGGTAAAAATCCTAATAAATATATACATACACATTGAGTATCTTTTCAGAGTTGGATGTTTTTATTTAACCTCCAGTGATTCAATATACCCCTCAAAGAGTTAGGCAAAAAGTTATTACAATTACTATTATAATTAGTTTCCAATTACAGTAATTCGAAACAAATAAATGAAATTGGAATTCTTATTTTTAATTTCAACTACTTGATGAACCACTGTAATTGTGATAATGGTCTGAAATCACTATTACTAGTTAAATGTATTTAAGTAATCATAGTGACGTTTGTTATTAGTAATTCCCATTATTTTTTCCCCAACACAGATCACATATGTGTTAATTATAGATTTAACAGCACAATTTTTAAGATAGGATCAGATAATAGACTCTACTGTATATATTTTTTAAAGAAATCATCTATCCAATTTATCAAGGAATTCAGGTTTTATGAACATCAATTATTTTCACAGGACCTTTTAATTCTTAGGTATAGATGTAAGTGTTATTTATAATGAAGCTTACCTACCAATACCCTTAGATTCATTCATCAGTTTAATAATTAAAAAAACAAAAAAAAATATTCTTAAAATAACTGCAAAATTAAGAAAACCAACTCGGAGGATACTTTTTGTAAAATTTATTGATTTGTTGGGAAAATAAAAAAAAAAGAAAAAGGCATCAACTATCAATAGTTTTTTTTATTAATTAAAAAAAAAAAGGAGAATCACTTCTGAGTCGAAGCAGAGGATTTGGAGTCTCTCATTGAGGCAGAGCGCCTTCTCTTCAGTTCTTCTTGTCTCCTAGCCTTAGCTTCCTTCTGTCTTTGGGCCAAAAGTTTAGCATATTCACGAGCTTCCTCCTTGCGCTTTTCAGCTCGCTTCTTCTTAATGGCAATACGATGCCTCTTGCGCTGCAATGAAATATCATATAACTATATAGTTAACAGTAGAAAATTATTTTAAACTTAACATGAAGAATATCTAATTAATTACTTCAAAAGAATATAAATTGAAAAAATCATATTGGAGCTAGAAGTTGATAAGACTAACATATTCAATTGAATGTACAAGAATTTTTACAACAATTAGTCGTGTGAATGTGATATAATCTAATTAATAAAGTAAAGAAAAAAAAGAGCAAATATACAGACAAAATAAAGTAGTAATTTTTTTGGTAAGTAATTATTTAAATAAGTTTTGAATTTATATGAATAAATATAAACTTTAATAAAAACAATAGTTACCTGAAGCACAACAGGAGTGATGAGTCTCTGAATTTTGGGAGCCTTAAAGCGCTGTTTAGTTTGACCTTCTTTTAAAGGAAGTGGGCGTTTAATAACGTACTGTCTTACGTCATCTTCTTTGCTTAAGTTAAAGAGTTTCCTAATTTTTGAAGCTCTTTTGGGACCTAGACGCCTAGGAACAGTATTGTCAGTAAGGCCGGGAATTTCCTGTATTGAAAATTAAAATAATAGTATTATTAAAATGTTTTGTTTTATATTTATACATTAAAAAAAAAATTGCACATGAAATAAATATGAACAAACACAATCTAATAATCCTAAATTAAATTAAATATACAAATTCTACTATAATATTAAATACTTAAATACTACTATAATATTAAATATTAAATTCTACTCAAACGTAAAAATAATAACAAATGAAAAGACAACTGAGCATATAACTCCTTAATATCAAATAAAAAAAATAAGCTATGACCAATAATGCATATTTTCGGATTAAGTGATATTTTTGTGAAAATTTTTTTTATATCTGCCTATTCCTAAAACTTCTTTTTATATATGTAATGCAAAGGCTTATACTTAGAGCAAGATACCCACAATAAGATGTATAGTTTTTGTTTCTTTTATATCATTAAGAAAGTAATGTCATTTTTAAAAGTTATATAATATTAAGTAAGTTATGTAATATTAAGTAAGTATGTCATTTTTGTGTTGTTTTTTCACACACACATTTTGAGTATACCATCTGTTATTAGCTTATAGAATAATTTTAGACTAATTATTATTACTTAATTTATAAACTATCAGCTTATATAAATGATTTTTTTGGGAGCGCGGTAGCAGCTTGGTAAGTCATGAGGCTACTAACTCTAAGGATCTGAGTTCAAGTCCAGCTGGACAGAAAATTGTTTTCTGTTAGACTATAGCCGTGAGTCACAACTCCTTTGGGTTCTGAGGCCCTCCAGGGGTCCCCACCCAGCCTCGTAAATTGGGTACCCTTAATTTGGTAAAAATCAGGCAATTGAGCATGATTTTAACCAAATCACCTCCTTGTACAACCGTTGGTCTAGAAACAGTACTTCCTTACAAAGTACTGAAACCCTGACCCTTCGTAGGTTGTAGTGGTACAGATTTCAATTTTTTTTTTTTTTATATATGATTTTTACTTCACCATTTCGAAATTATATATATATATATTGTTATTAACTTACATAAAAATCTAATGGTTTAATGATTATCTTTATTACTATTTAATTAATATTACAATGATTACTAAAATTATTTACTTTGCAGGCCAACTCTATTTGTAAGGGAGTTGCCCCAAAATCAACTAAATAAATAATTATTATATATGCCTATTCCGGAACCAAAATGGAACCCTTATATTTTTCTAGAACTTTAAATTTAGTTCAGACACAGGTAGATAACAAATATCCTCATCTTCACAATGATGTTATTTGATTTCATTTTACTTAAAATCAGTATTTATGCTTCTAATTCAAAATGGATTTATCAAAAATGTCACACAATATAATATCATCAAAGGAAACCACAATCTTCCAAGATGTGGTAAGAATTGGTAGTTAATATTCCACTATTAAGAAGGAAAGAAAATATAATACTTTACTTCCTTTACACAAGTGGTAGAATACTAATTAAATACTACATAAAACTCATGTGAAATAACATCACACAATACTATTAAGTTTAACCCAGCATTAACAACAAATTCACAATCCTCGCAAATAGGTAACTAAATAATAGATAACCATACCTGTTCACCTTTCTTGACAATGATCAAAGCTAATACACTTAGGTTAGCATCAACAATGCATCCCCTAACAGATTTTCTTTTTCTCTCACCATCACGACGAGGTCTATAACAAGAATGACCCTTAGACAGAAGAAGTCTCACTCGACCTGAAATTAAATGCGTTACCATAAGAAGTAGATAAAACAAATGCCAATAGTTCATAACGTTAGACTATGGTTCTTTAACCATATCCTATGTTCTTGGCGGCTAACAACTATTCTCTTATTAAAAATTGTTTATATTACATGCAGACAAATGACCGAATGTCAGTTAAGAGTAAATGGGCCGAAGAAAAACAAGTAAGAAATAGTTGAATGAACCAATGATAGTTGAGATTAATTTTTCAATCTCATTACTTTTATAGTTATATATCAACATGAAAAACATTACTTTGAAACCATTAAAACAATAAGTTTAAATTACCATAAAAAATTAGTATTTTAGTTTTAGAAAAATGATACAAAACAACTAAAACGTGAACAGAAGCAACTGGATTTAATAGTGAGAATGCATCAGAACAAAATATTCTTTCTATGCAACAGAAATGTACCTATATAACTATAAACTAAATAAGTGGACTTGAGCAAATGAATAATTACAATTACTGAAATAACACATAATGAATACTTTTTCATAACAATACTAGTTCTCGACCTTCATTGGATTGATATTATTGACTCTCAATAACAACCTATAAATTAATAAGGAGATAAATATATCTTGAGAACTATCACATCAATAATACATTGCAATTAACATTTACATCAGTGTAACTACTACAAGGAAATAGAATTGAACTTCTCAGAGCAAGTGAACATTTACATCAACTAAAACCAGACCAAGGGAACATATACAATGTCACACAATTAAATAACATCAAAGGAAAATATATTTCCAAGATGTGGTAAGAATTGGTAGTTGATATTCCACTAACAACAAGGAAAGAAAATATTTACCAATTTCATTTCCTTTTCTTTAGTGGTATGGTATATCCTGAACTAGGAGATTAAATTATAAGTGAAGCAGTATCAGCTAGTGGCTTATGTTTAAACAAAAACTGAATCCACGACTAACAGTAAACATTAAATCTACATAAATATTTCAAATTGAACACCTTTCATGAAAGAAAAGATCAAAACAATTCATATTCTTTCACACAAAAGCACAAATTTTATGGAGACTGCATGGGAGTCAGGAAAAAAAAATTATTTACATACTATTATGGATGTTATAATGAACAAAAAATAAAAAATCACATACCATTAGTCAAGACACCCTGTTTCATGGGAAAGCCTTGTTTGTCATTTCCACCAGTAATTTTAACAACATAACCTTTCCACTCATCACCGAGAGAATCAGCTTCAACTTCTGCTCCCATACGTTTGTCATAAAACATACGCAGCTTATGCTCATCCGTTATTTCAAACAATTTCTGACATCCCGTAGCCGGGTAGGCGACGTTCAACTGAAACAAAATACAAATTCATTTTAAAACGTTGGAACAACTAATTACATCCACTTATATCTTAACCATCCTCCATCCTAAACCTTTAATATTTCACTAATTTTACATTTCAACACTAATAGCAACATCAAACTCTAAAAACACTCAGAATAAACAAGCTTTAGAGTAAATTTCAATTGCTAGAACATACCTTCATCGTGACGAGGAGATCGCACACTTCACGAGTAACTCACATAAAGGAAGTGGGACGGTTGCTCGGTAGAGTTGAAGTAACCCAGGAGAATCCATTCTTGATATATATGTTTAAAATATTTCAGATGAGCTTGAAATTAATTCTATTTATTTAAAAATAAAAAATAATTTTTTTCTTCTCTATTTGTTTTTATTTAAGTTTAATTCGCAATAAAA